>NW_027626544.1:0-5967 GCF_034508935.2 Berghia stephanieae
GTGGAACTCACACGGTAAGCCACCTCTCACCGCCGGCGGAGTTTTTCCCCTACCAAAAAAGGGCCAGGTCAAACCCCCCCCCACCGCCCGAAAAAATTTTTTTTTTTTTATTTTTTTTGGCCTTTTTTTCACTTCATATCTTGTTTTACCAACATAAGGGGCCTGCTCCCCCCCTTTTCCCAATTAAAAATTCACCCCTTTCACCGGAATACTCAAAAGTCTCAAACGTTTTTTTTGTTTATGTTTGGGGGGTTGAGAAAATTTTTTGGGGGTTAAGCTTAACTCTGGTCAAAATTATTCGCGATGGTTTGGGGGACGAACGAATCGGGGGTCTCCCAAAAAGTGGTGAGAAGGGTCTTAATGTTTTTTTTTGAAACGAATATTTTTTTGTTCGTGGATAGCTCACACGGGAAGCCACGCTCCACCTGCCCGGGGGAGTTGTCGTACCAATAAGGTCGCCGGTTCAAACCCCCCCACCGGGCCCGAAAAAAATTTTTATTCCTATTGCTTCGGCACTTTCTATCACTTCATATCTTGTTGTTTCCAACAAAGTGCCTGCTCCCCTCACTTTTTCTGAAAATTAAAAAAATTTTTCCCCCAAACCCCGGGGGATACCAATGTCTCAATCGTTTCTATGTTATTTTTTTGTGTTTTTAATATTTTGGGGGTTAAACTTAACTGCGGGGAAAAAATTAATTTTCCCATGGGGGGTAAAAACGAAACCGGGGGGGGGCAAGAAGTGGTGAGAGAGGGACAGAATGACTTTTTTTTGAAACAAAATTTTTTTTTTCGTGGATAGCTCACACGGTAGAGCCACCCTCCCTGCCAGGGGGAGTTGTCGTACCAATAAGGTCGAGGTTTTAAACCCCCCACCGCCGCGAAAAAATTTTTTTTTTTCTATTTTTCTTCCACTTTTCTATTCACCATATCTTGTTGTTACCAAAATAAGGGGGCCGCTCCACTCACTTTTTTTTAATTTTAAAAATTCACCCCATAAAACCGGGGGGATACCAAGTCTCAAAAATTTCTTTTTTAAGTTTGTGTTGAAATTGGCTTTAAGCTTAACTGCTGGGCAAAATTATTCGCGATGGGGGGGTACAACGAAAAAGGGGGGCTCAAGAAGTGGGTGAGAGAAAGGGGTCTAGTAATGACTTTGGGTTTTAAACGAATATTTTTGTGTTCGTGGGGTAGTCACACGGTAGAGCCACGCTCTTCCCCCTGCCAGGGGGGAGTTTTTCGTACCAAAAAAGGTCGCAGGGTTTAAACCCCCCCACCGCCGCGAAAAAAATTTTTTTTTCTATTGTCCCCTTTTTGGGACTTTTTTTTTCACTTTTAACTTGTTTTTTACCCAAAAATAAGTCCTGCTTTCCCCTCACTTTTCTGAAATTAAAAAAAATTTTTCCCCTTTCACCGGAGCATACTCAATGTCTCAATCGGTTTCCCATGTTAAAATGTTTGTGTTTAAAATATTGGCTATTAAGCTTAAAGGGTGGGCAAAAAAATTTGCATGGTGGTTTTTCGAACGAATCGGCGGGCTCAAGAAGTGGGGGAAGAGGGATCTTAATGACTTTGGTTTGAAAAGAAAAAATTTTGTGTTCGTGGATGCTCACACGGTAGAGCCACGCTCTCACCTGCCAGGCGGAGTTGTCGTACCAAAAGGTCGCCAAAGGGTTTAAAAAAACCCACCGCCCCGAAAAAAATTTTTATTTTTCTATTTTTCTTCTGGCAACTTCTATTCACTTTAAAAACTTTTGTTACCAACAAATTTCCTGCTCCCTTCACTTTTCTGAATTAAAAATTCACCCCCCCAAAACCGGAGCAACTCAATGTCCCCAAACGTTTTTTATGTTATATTTTTGTGTGAAAATATTTTGGGGGTTAAGCTTAACTGCTGGTTTAAAAAATTTGCGATTGGGGGGGTAAAAACGAATCCGGGGTCCCAAAAAATGGGTGAGAGAGGGGCTAGTAATTTTTTTTTTAGTTTAAACGAAAAATTTTTGTGTTCGTGGATAGCTCCACGGGAAACCACGCTCCACCTGCCAGGGGGGTTGTCGTACCAATAAAAGGGGGGGAGGGGTTTTTAAACCCCCCCACCGCCGCGAAAAAAATTTTTTTCCCATTGTCTCTGGCACTTTTTTATTCACTTCATATCTTTTGTTACCAACATAAGGCCTGCTCCCTCAAATTTTTCTGGGGATTTTTTCATACTTTGAAAATTCGGGAAATTTTAAAAAAAACGTCAAAACCCCCCAAAAAACGTGAAAAAAAATCAAAAATCTTTAACCCTTTTTAAATTTTAAACAATGTTTACACTCAAAAGACGTTCAAAATTTGCTTTTCATGAAAAAAGTTCGAGATTTTATAATGGGCGAAAATTTGGAAATTTGAAAAAATCGTCAAAATTTCACAAAAAAACGGGAAAAAAAACGAAAATTTTTTAAAATCCCAAAAATTTTTTAATTTTTTTAAACATTTTAAAACCTGAAAATCTCAAAGTCGACTATTTCGTAAAAAATTTGAAATTTCAACAATTTTTTCGAAAAAAAGGAAATTTTAAAAAAAACGTCAAATTTCACCCAAAAAAAAAAAAATGAAAAAATTAAAACTGGAAACCCCAAAAATTCTTTTTCCGGCATTAGAATCCGAAAGATGCGAAAATGGGGCTCTTTCCTGCAAAGTTCGATGCTTTTTATCGGGGGAAAAAATCTGAAATTTGAAAAAATCCCCTCCCAAAATTCACCCCAAAAAACGTTTAAAAAAAACAAAAATTTTAAAAATCCTAAAAATTTTTTTTTTTAAAAATTTACAAACCCAAAGACGTTTAAAAAAAAATCTTTCATTAAAAAGTTCGATAATTTCATTTAGATTTCGAAAATTCGGGAAATTTAAAAAAACGTCAAAATTCACCAAAAAAAAGTGGGGAAAAAAAAAAAAATTTTAAAAAAACCCAAAAAAATTTTTAAATTTTTTAACATTTTAAAAAAAATGAAGAGGGCCCAAAATTTGACTATTTCGGAAAAAATTTGAAATTTTTTTTAATGTTGAAAACTCGGAAATTTTAAAAAAACGAAATTTTACCCAAAAAAAAAAACGGAAAAAAATAAAATCTGGAAAATCAAAAAAAACTACTTTTTTAAACTTGTGAAAACCCCAAAAATACTCAAAAAGGCTCTTTTATGAAAAGTTCGTGATTTTATCACATTGTTGAAACCTCGGAAATTTTAAAAAAAAAATCAATTTCCCCCCCCCCCCCCCCCCCCCGGAAAAAAACTTGAAAAAAATGAAAAATCTGGAAACCAAAAATTCACTTTCTGAACAAAGGGGGAATCTCGAAAGAAAGCTCAAAAAAAACTCTTTTATTTCAAAAAATTTTTTGAATTTATCACCTGTTGGAACCCGGAAATTTGAAAAAATCGTCAATTCCCCCCCCCCCCCCCGGAAAAAAAAAAAAAAAAAAAAAAAAAAAAATCTGGAAACTCAAAAAATCACTTTTTGAACATTGTGAATCCGAAAGATGCTCCCAAAATTTGGGCTTTTTTCAGAAACTTTTTAAAGTTTTATCATACTGTTGAAATGTCGGAAATTTTAAAAAATCGTCAATTTCACCCAAAAAAAAACGTGAAAAAAATAAAAATCTGGGGAAACCCCCCAAATTCCCCTTTCTAAACATTAACCCCGAAAGTGCGGGGAAAAAAAACTCTTTTATGGGGAAAAACCCCCGCTTTATCATACGTTGAAAACTCGGAAATTTTAAAAAACGTTTAAAATTTACCCCAAAAAACGTGAAAAAAAATAAAAAACTGTAAACTCCAAAAATTAAAACTTTTTTAAAAATTGTGAAAACCAAAGACTTCAAAATTTGACTCTTTCAAAGAAAAAGGTCGATAAAATTTTTTTTGATTTTTGAAAATTTTAAAATTTTAAAAAAAAATCAAAATATCACCAAAAACGTGGGGAAAAAAAAAAAAATTCAAAAAAACCCCAAAAATTTTTAAATTTAATCATTGGGGAAAAAAAAGAAAATGCCAAAGTCCCCCCCATTTCGTGAAAAAATTTTTTAAGATTTATCAGATTGCCCAAAAAAAAATTTTTAAAAAAAACGGGAAAATTTCCCCCCAAAAAAAAAAACGTGAAAAAAAAAGGAAAAAAAAGGAAACTCAAAAAAACACTTTCTGGACATTGTGAATCTCGAAAGATACCAAAAAAAAACCTTTTTTGCAAAAGTTCGATGAATTTATCACACTGTTTTTGGGGGAAAACCCGGAAATTTTTTTAAAAAACGGGAATTTTTCCCCCCCCCCCCCCCCCCCCCCGTAAAAAAAAAAAAAGTTTAAAAAAATGAAAATCTGGAAACTCAAAAAAATTTTTTTTTTCTGAAAATTGGGGAAAAAGAAAGATGCCAAATTTCCCCTTTTTTGAAACGTTCGATATTTTTTTCATACTGGGTTTAAATGTCGGAAATTTTTTTTTAAAAACGTCAAATTTTACCCAAAAAAAAAAAAAAGAAAAAAATGAAAAGTCTGGAAAAATTTCCAAAAAAATTTTTCTTTTTAAAAATTTTAATCTCAAAAGACCCCAAAAGGACTCTTTTGTGCAAAAAATTTTTGATTTTATCATCTGTTGAAAACTCGGGAAAATTTGAAAAAATCGTCAAATTTTTTCCCAAAAAAAAAAGAAAAAAAAATTTTAAAAACCCTTTAAAATCCTAAAAATTTTTCTTTTTTTAAAAATTGTGAAACTCGAAAACGTTCAAAAACGCTCTTTCATGAAAAATTCGATAATTTCATCAGATTTTTGAAAATTTTTTTTAAATTTGAAAAAATCCCTAAAATTTCCCCCCTAAAACCCTGGGAAAAATCGAAAATTTCAAAAATCCAAAATTTTTTAAATTTTTTTCATTTAAAACTCTGAAAAGCTCAAAGTCGACTATTTTTGAAAAAATTTTAAGTTTCATCAATTGTTGAAAAAATTTGGGAAATTTTTTAAAAAACGTCAAATTTTCCCCCAAAAAAAAAAACTGAAAAAAAAAAAAAAAATCTGGGAAAATCCAAAAAAATTTTTCTTCCAAAATTTGGGGGAAAAAACCAAAAAATCCAAAAAAACTCTTTCTGCAAAAGTTTGAATTTTTTTTATAGTTTTAAAAACCCCGGAAAATTTTAAAAAAACCCAAAAATTTCCCCCAAAAAAAACGGGGAAAAAAAAAAAAATCGGGGGAAATCCAAAAATTTTTTAAAAAAGGGGGAAAAAAAAAAAAGGTTCCCAAAAAAGACTCTTTCCCCGGGAAAAATTTGTGAAATTTATCAATTTGGAAAATTTGGGAAAAAAATTAAAAAAAACTTTCCCCCCCCCCCCCCCAAAAAAAAAAATTTTGGGGAAAAAAGAAAAATTTTAAAACCCCCAAAAAAATTTTTTTGAACATTGTAAAAAACGAAAACTCAAATTGGGCTTTTTTGAAAAATTGGAAAATTTTTTTAAATTTTTGAAAACCGGAAAATTTTTAAAAAAAAATTTAAATTTTTTCCCAAAAAAAAAAATGAAAAAAAAAGAAAAATCGGAAACCCCCAAAAACCAAATTTTTTCCCCTTTTGAACCGAAAGAAGGGGGGAAAATGGCTCTTTTTATGGGAAATTCGTACTTTATCATTCTGGAAAAATCGGGAAATTTAAAAAAACGTCAAAAATTTTTCCCCCAAAAAAAAGTTAAAAAAAAAAAAAAATCGTAAAAACCCCAAATTTTTCTTTTTTAAAAATTGTGACACTCAAAAAACGTTCAAAAAAAGACTTTTTCATGAAAAAATTCGATAATTTCATCAATTGTCGAAAATTCGAAATTTGGGAAAAAAAGTCAAAATTTCAAACCCCCAAAAAGTGGAAAAAAAAAAAAATTTTTAAAACCAAAAATTTTTTAAATTTTGGGTCATTTAAAAAAACCCGAAGATGCTCAAAAGTCGACAATTTTGTGAAAAAA
>NW_027626545.1:0-20387 GCF_034508935.2 Berghia stephanieae
GGCAATCGTGCTCAAAGCGTTTAAAAAGCGCTACACCAAACAGCAACATTAAAAACCGTGCAGGGGGGGCACGACAGGAGGGAGAAAACACTCCAGGGGGCCAGGTATTTTTTTACTCTGGGGGGGGGGAAAGAAATGCGAGAAAAAAACCCTTTTTAAAATCGTATCAACTTGCGCCGAGCCGGGCATTGGCCCTAAAAGCGTTTTACAAGCGCCCTACAGCCAACAAACATTAGCGGCGGAGCGGACAACAGGAGGGAAAAAACATACCACGGCCAGGTATTCGTTTTACATCGATTACGGGAAGAAGGGCGAGTAAAGAACCTTTTTTTATCGAGACTCAACTTTTCCCCCGAGCCAGGCAATCGTGAAAAAAGCGTTTTAACAACGCTCTACAGCCAACGGGCAACACTTAGCGTGCAGAGGGGGACACGACGGACGGAGAAAACACTACCAGGGCCCAGGTATTCGTTTTACACTGATTAGGGGAAAAAAATGCGAGAAAAAAAACCCTTTTTCTATCGATACTCAACTATGCCCCGAGCCAGGCAATGGGTGCCCCAAAGGCTTTACAAAGCGTCTCCCCCCCAACAGCAACACCCCAACGTGCAGAGCGGGACACGAAAGAACAGAACGGAGAAAACACTACTTACTAGTTTTCCTTCAGAAAGGTGAAGCTACCCAAAAAGTTGAGAGTACCGTACGACCAAATTTTTTAAAAGATGAAAGTTGGCGAATTCCGCTTCGCAGAAGCCAAAATTAAGGGAAGAAAAGAAAACAAAACAAAAATCCCCCCAAAAATTAAAAAAAAAAATTTAAATTAATTAAAAAAAGTACAGTTGGCGAATTCTGCTTCGAAAAAGGCGAGAAAGGAATCGAAAAAAAAAAAAAAAAAAAAAAAAGGGGGAAAAAGGGGGGGGGGGAAAAAGGGAGAGAGAGAGAAAAAGGGAAAGAAAAGGAGGAGAGAAAAAAGGGGGGGGGGGGGGGGGGGGGGGGGGGGGAAAATTTGGGAGGGGGAAAAAAAAGCATTGGCGAATTGCGCTTCGCAAGGAAAAAAGTCAATGAGGTGACCCAAATTTTAAAAAAAAAAAAAAAAAATTTTAAATGCGCAAAACGAAAACTAGCGCAGCGACCATTTGTTTAAAATATATTTTGGCTTTTTCCGCTTCGCAAAACCTTTAAGGGACCCCCAAAAAAAAAAAAAAAAATTAGGAAAAAAAAAAAAGGAAAAAAAAAAAAAAAAATTTTTCAGTTGGCAAATCCCGCTTCGCAAAGCCTTTTAAGGGACAAAAATAAAATGCTTTGGGCAATTTTCCGCTTCGCGAAGCCTTTTAAAAGGGACAAATAAAATGCATTTGGGCGAATTCCCGCTTCTCAGAATTTTTTTAAGGGACTGAAAAAAATTTGGAAATTTGGCGAATTCCGCTTCGCAGCCCCCTTTTGGGTAAAGGACAAAAAAAAAAAATGCTTTTGGGCAAATTTCCCCCGCTTCGCAAACCCTTTAAAAGGGGAACAAAAATTTAAAATTTTGAAATTGGGCAAATTTCCTTTTTTCCAGCCCCCTTTTATTAGGGGGACAAAAATTAAAAAAATTGCAGTTGGCAAATTTCCCCCTTTCAAAAGCCAATTAAGGGACAATGGCGAACCCCGCTTTCAGAAGTCTATTAAGGGACTAAATAAAATGCATTTTGGCAATTCCGCTTCGCAGAAGCCTTTTAAAGGGGAAAACGGGACAGGAAGGAAAAAAAAAAAAATTTGAAAAAAAAAAAAAAAAAAAAAAAATTGTTTTTGGGCAAATTTCCCTCCCTTCGCGACAGCAAAGAAGGAAAACTAAAAGTGCCTCTGGAGGGATTAGTGCCTCTGGACGGATTAGTGCCTCGGGGGGGGGACTAGTCCCTCTGGAGGGTTTAGTGCCTCGGGGGGGATTAGTCCCTCTGGACAGGGGGAGAAAAAAAAAATTTCTCCAAGTTCTAGGAGATAAAACTTTAAAAGAAAAGTAAAGTAAAGTAAAGTAAATGTTTTATACGTGTTATGACACCCGCACCCGCCCCGCCGCGCGCCGCACCCCCAAAAAATGCCGAGCCCCCAGAGAAGGACTCGAAGGTGGCCGATGGGGGGGGCCCCGTGCCCCCCGGGGGGGAAAGGGGGGCCGAGACAAACCTGCTGGGGGGAAATCTCAGCGTCCGGGGCTTGCCCTCAACGGATCGCCGTACCAGGACAGCTCTAACGTTTTACAACACCCCGAGGGAATACATGGGGGTCCGCACGCGATTTCTTCCCCCAAGGGACGGGGAAATGATCCCGCCCCAGCCACGCGCAAAACCCCAAAATCTAGCGCGCGTGACGGCGGGCCGGTCACGGCACTAGCCGACAACCCCCAGGGTTCCGGCTAATGTTGCCTGGGACGCTCAGGGCCCCTAGCTAAGCTCCCCCCTGCTCCCCGGGGGGGGTTCCGACTTAGAGGGGTTCAGTCGTATCCCACGGACGTAGCCCCCCGCCATCGGGCCCGACGAAACCGGGCGCGCGAACCCGAGGTTTGAAATCACCGTTCCTCTCGTATGAGCAAGATTTCCGTGGCAAAGGGGGGTTCCCTCAGTAGGGGTAAAACTAACCTGTCTCACGACCCCGGGGGAAACCCCAAAACTCACGTTCCCCGTTGGCGGGTGAACAATCCCACACTTGGGGGAATTCTGCTTCGCAATGATAGGAAGAGCCCACATCGAAGGATCAATCAGCGACGTCGCTATGAACGCTTGGCCGCCACAAGCCATTTTTCCCTGTGGTAACTTTTTTTACCCTCTCGCTTTAAACTCCCCCAAAAATTTTTAAAGGGTCGATACCCCCGCTTTCACCCCGGCCCCCATTCGTCTGAAAAACCCCGGTCCCAGCAGGCATTTGCCCTTTGCTTACGCGAGGTTTCCCTCCTCGCTGAGCCCCCCTTGGGACACCTTCGCCTTTCGCTTTAGAAGATGTACCGCCCCAGTCAAACCCCCCGTCCGAGGCTGTCCCCGGCAGGGTCGCTGTCCCCCCTCGTGACCGCGTCGGGGGGGGCCCGGGGGACTCCCCGAGCCCGACGCACGGCGGCTTGCGTCTGAACCTGTACGCTCCTACCTGCAAGAAGGGCCGAGTCCCCACTCCGTCGGGTAAGTGGGGGGTCCCGCGGGGGGAGCGGTTTTTTTTCACTGGGCCCCGCCCGAAGACGCTAAACCCCCTATGCTTTTTCCCCCCCCGCTCCTCCACAGAAATCGGACTAGAAATCAAAACTCGACAGGGTCTTCTTTCCCCCCCCCCTGATTTCACCCCAAACCGTTCCCCGGCTGTGATTTCGCCCCGGGGGGAGAAAAGGGACAAATGGGAATCTCGTTAAAAACCGTTCGTGCGCGTCGCTAATTTTTCGACGAGGCATTTGGCTACCTTAAGAGAGTCATAGTTACTCCCGCCGTTTCCCCGCGCTTATGCGAATCTCTTCACTTTGACATTCCTGAGCACTGGGCAGAAATCACGTCCCGTAAACCACCTTTCAGGCTGTCGAGAAACGCCTGTTTTAATTAGGACAGTCTGAATCCCCTGTCCGTGACAGTTCTGAGACAAGCGTGAAGTCGAGGTCGCGTCGGGTTTGTCCCCCGCGCACCAACGCGCCCCGCGAAAGGGGCGTCAGCCGAGCGAGGCGCGCCGGGCCCGGGGCCCCCAACGGTTTCCGCGCACGTCTCTCCGCCCTCGGAGTGTCCCCTCAGGTGCGTGCGGTTCTGCCCGCTTCCTCCCATACCCGACCGTCCCGCCCTCAGAGCCAATCCTTCCACCCGAAGTTAACTGATCCTTTTGCCGACTTCCCTTACCTACATTAATCCGTGGACCAAGAGGCCTGCTAACCTAGGAGACCTGCTGCGGACATAGTACGGTGCCGGGCAGCGAGATTGACGTGGCCCTCGACGGGGGTTTTCACGGACCGCCCGTGAGCGCTCCGACGCCAGGCCATGTCTTAAACGGGCGACGCTTTCGGCCTGCCAGCCCTTTTCTCCGTCGACCCCCGATTCCAGGCGAACCAGACCTTAAAAAGAACGACGGCTCTCCCCGGTGCCCGACGGAAGCGTTCCCCGTTCTGCTGTCGGCGTCGCCGCGCGCCCCCACACGTCGGAACGTAGTCTCGACGGAGGGGGGCCGTTCCTCCGCCGCCCGGTTCCGATGAACCTTAACTGGATTCCCTTTCGGGGCGGTCGCAGGGTGACTGAACTAGGCCAGCGCGGCGCCCGTTCGGCCGCCCGCCCGGCGCGTGTTTACGTACCCGCTTCAGCAAGGGAGCTAACCCCGCCCTAGGACCGCTCCACCCCACGTACAAGCACTGTTCCCAGGCCCGCGAACCCTTTCCCCACTTCGCCTTGAAAAGTACTCTCCGTTCAATATTTGCTATCTAACCACCAAGATCTTCACCCCGCGGCTCCGAACGGGATCGCTCCCGGACTTTCACGCCACCGCGGCGCACCTCCTACTCGCCCCGTGCCAGCCCGGGGAGGGGAGTCGCACCCTCCCGCTGGCGGGGCGGCCCGGGGTGGGTCCGACGCTCAGCCGCATCCATTTTCAGGGCGGGTCGGTCGGCAGGTGAGTTGTTACAAAAAACACTCCTTGGCGGATTCCGACTTTCCGTGCCTCGCGGCCCTGCTGTCAGTACCGAACCCACAACTTTTAGGCTTTCCCGGAGCGTCCTGCTTGGGCACCACAAAACCGGCGTTCGTCATCGCCGCAGCGCCAGTCTTACTGCTTACCAAAAATGGCCCACTCGGCACCCGTGATTCTAGGCCAGGCCCGGGCGAGGCGGGTCTGCGCCTCACATCGCCGTTGAAAAGTTTGAGAGTAGGAACGAGGCGTTTTTCGCTCCCCGAATGCCCTCGCACCCATTCGCTTTACCGAGTGAAAATCGTCCGTCGGCACCGCTATCCTTGAGGGCAACTTCGGAGGGAACCAGCTCTAAAAAATGTAAAAAAAAAAATGGTTCCCTCCGAGTTCCCCATGATAGCCCGGTGGGCCGACGGAACGATTTTCACTCAGGTAAAGCGAATGGTTGGAGGCATCGTGGGAGAAACGCCCTCGTCCTACTCTCAAACTTTCAACGGGGGAGGCGCCAGTAACCGCCTCGCACGGGCCTGGCCTAGAATCACGTGCCGAGTGGGCCATTTTTGTAATGCTGAACTGGCGCTTGCGGGATGAACCGAACGCCCCGTTGTGGAGCCCAACCAGGACGCTCAACGGGAAAGCTAAAAGGAGTGGGTCGGTACTGACAGCAGGGCGGTGGCCACGGAAGTCGGAATCCGCCAAGGAGTTGTAACAACTCACCCTGCCGAACGACCCGCCTGAAAATGGTGGCGCTGAGCGTCGGACCCACAACCGGGCCGCCCCGCCCAGCGGGAGGTGCGACTCCCCTCCCCGGGCAGGCCGGGGCGAGTAGGAGGTGCGCCGCGGTGGCGTGAAAGTCCTGGAGCGATCCCGTTCGGAGCCGCCGCGGTGAAGGATCCTTGTGTATAGCAAATATGAACGGAGAGTAACTTTTCAAGGCCGAATGGGAATGGGTTCCGCGGGAACAGTGCCTGTACGTGGTGAGTCGGTCCAAAGGGGCGGTTTTAGCTCCCTTGCAGAAGCGGTACGAAAACACGCGCCGGCGGGAGGCCGAACGGGGCCGCGCCTGGCCTGTCATTCACCTGCGCCGCCGAAGGAATCCAGTTAAGGTTACGCTCCGAACCGGTCGGCGGGAGAACGGCCGCCCCTCTCGCGACTACGTTCGGGGGGTGGGGGGCGTGGGGGCGCCCGCGGCGACGCCGACAGAACGGGGAACGCTTGGCCGTGGGGCACCGGGGAGAGCCTCGTCTCTTTTTTAAGGTCTGTTTCTGCCTGGAATCGGGCCGACCGGAGAAAGGGCCTGGCCAGGCCGAAAAGCGTCGCCGTAAGACATGCTGCGTCCGAGCGCTCACGGCGGTCCTGAAAACCCCCGTCAGTGGCACGTCAATCACGCTGCCCGGCGTACTCATGTCCGCAGCAGGTCTCCTAGGTTTAGCAGCCTCTGGTCCACGGAGTAATGTAGGTAAGGGAAGTCGCAAATGGATCCGTAACTTCGGGAGAAGGAATTGGCTCTGAGGGCCGGGACGGTCGGGCTAGGAGAAGCGGGCAGAAAACCGCACGCACCCTGAAGGGGACACTCAGAGGTGGAGAGACGTTGCGCGGAAACCCGTGGGGGCCCCGGGCCGAGCGGTCCTCGCTCGGCTGACTCCCCTTCGCGGGCGCTTGGCTGCGCGGGGACAACCGACGCGACCTCCGACTCACGCTGTCCTCAGAACTGTCACGGAGCAGGGGGAATCCGACAGTCTAATTAAAACAGAGCGTCTCGACAGCCTTAAAAGGTTGTTTACGGGACGTGATTTCTGCCCAGTGCTCGAGTGTCAAAGTGAAGAGTTTCGCATAAGCGCGGGTAAACGGCGGGAGTAACTATGACTCCTTAGGTAGCCAATGCCTCGGTCGACTAATTACGACGCGACGAACTGATTAACGAGATTCCACTGTCCCATCTACGCCCCGGCGAAATCCACAGCCAAGGGAAAGGCGCGTCGCCCCCTCGGGGCTCGGGGAGCCCCAACCGACTCCCCCCACGCGGTCACGAGGCGACACGACCCTGCCGGGGACAGCCCGGACGGGGATTTGACTGGCGGTACATTCTAAACGCAGCGAAGGGCCCCAAGGGCTCAGCGAGAGGGAAACCTCGCGTAGAGCAAAAGGGCAAATGCCCTCGCCCATATTTCAGTACGAATTGGCCGTGAAAGCGGACTATCGACCTTTCGACGTTGGGAGTTTCAAGCGAGAGGGTCAAAAAGTTACCACAGGAATAACTGCTTGTGCGCCAAGCGTTCATAGCGCGTCCTGATTGATCCTTCGATGTCGGCTTTTCCCCCCCATCTTTGCGAGCAGAATCGCCAAGTGTCGGTTGTTCACCCGCCACGGGGAAACGTGGAGCTGTTTAGACCGTCGTGAGACAGGTTAGTTTTATCCTACTGATGAAGCGCCCTTGCCCGGTAACTTGCCAGTACGAGAGGAACGGTGAGTTGGGACCTCTGTTTCGCCGTCGGTCGTCGGGCCGATGGCGCCAGGCACGTCCGTGGGAGAAACCTGAACGCCTCTAAGTCAACCCCCCCCGGAGCAAGGTGAGCTTAGCTAGGGCCCTGAGCGTGCAGAAACATTAAGCCGGCAACCCTCGGGTTCGTCGGGTAGTGCCGTGACCGGCCCGCTCGGCACCGCGCAGTCTGTGGTGCGCGTGGCCGGGCGGTACATCCACGCCGTTTTGGGGCAAAAATCGCGTGCGGACCACATGTATTCCCTCGGGGGTTTTAAGCGTTTGAGCTGTCCCGGTACGCGACCGTTTGAACTAAGGGCCCCGACGCTGAGATTTTCCTCCACCAGGGTTTGTCCGGCCACCTTTCCACCGGGACGGGACGGCCCGGCCCCCATCGGCCGCCCTTTGAGTCCCTTGCCTGCTCGGCCGCATGCTGCGGTGCGCGCGGCGGCGGGCGCGGGTCGAGAGTGTCATACACGTATAAATAAAATTTACTTTTCTTTTCTTTACTTCTTCTTAAAATTCTATCTCCCAGAACTTGAGAATTTTTTTTTTCCTCCACCTGCCAAAGGCCCCTAATCCGTCCGAGGCAAAATCCGTCAGAGGCACTAATCCCTCCCCGAGGCACTAATCCGTCCAAGACAATCCTCCAGAGGCACTTTAGATCCCCCCCTTGCTGGCTGCAAATAGAATCGCCCAACTGCATTTTTTTTTTTTTTTTTTTTTTTTTCAATTTTGTTTTTTCCTTCCGTCAGACCCTTTAAAAGGCTTCGCGAACGAATTCGCCAACTGCTTTATTTAGTCCCTTAATGACCTTCCCGAGAAGCGGGATTCGCCATTGTCCCCCCAATAGGCATCTGAGAAGCGGGAAATTCGCCAACGCATCTTTTTTAATTCGGCGCTACGGGGACTCCCCAACTTTTTGCTCAGCTTTTACCGTACCTAGAAGTAAAACCTAGTAAGTAGTGTTTTCTCCTTTCTGTCGGGCGTTCCCGCTCTGCACGTTAGAGTTTCTGTTTTCTTAGACGCGTTGAAAGCCCCTTTGAGCACGTTGCCTGGCCGGCGCATATTGAGTACTCGATAAAGGTCTTTACTCGCATTCCTCTCCCCGTAACAGATGTAAAACGAATACCTCCGTGAGTATGTTTTTCCTCCGTCTGTCGTGCCCGCTCGCACCTAAGTTTGCTGTTGGCTGTAGACGGCGTTGTAAAGCGCTTTGAGCACGATTGCCTGGCTCGGCGCATAGTTGATACTCGATAAAAGGTTTTTACTCGCATTCTCTTCCCCCGTAATCAGTGTAAAACGAATAACCCGGCCGTGGGGTAGTGTTTTCTCCGTCCTGTCTGTCCCCTCTGCACGCTAAGTGTTGCTGTTGGCTGTAGACGCGGTGTAAAGCGCTTTGAGCACGATTGCCTGGCTCGGCGCATAGTTGAGTAACTCGATAGAAGTTCTTTAACTCGCATTCTCTCCCCGTAATCAGATGTAAAACGAATACCTGGCCGTGAGTATGTTTTCCTCCGTCCTGTCGTGTCCCCGCTCTGCACGTTAGAGTGTTGCTGTTGGCTGTAGACGCGTTGTAAAGCGCTTTGACACGATTGCCTGGCTCGCGCATAGTTGAGTACTCGATAGAAAGGTTCTTTACTCCGCATTTCTCTCCCCGTAATCAGATGTAAAACGAATACCTGGCCGTGAGTAGTGTTTTCTCCTCCTGTCGTGTCCCCGCCTGCACGCTAAGTGTTGCTGTTGGCTGTAGACGCGTTGTAAAGCGCTTGAGCACGATTGCCTGGCTCGGCGCATAGTTGAGTACTCGATAGAAAGGTTCTTACTCGCATTCTCTCCCCGTAATCAGATGTTAAAACGAATACCTGGCCGTGAGTAGTGTTTTCTCCGTCCTGTCGGGGCCCGCTCTGCACGCTAAGTGTTGCTGTTGGCTGTAGACGCGTTGTAAAGCGCTTTTGAGCACGATTGCCTGGCTCGGCGCATAGTTAGTACTCGATAGAAAGGTTCTTTACTCCCATTCTCTCCCCGTAATCAGATGTAAAACGAATACCCTGGCCGTGAGTATGTTTCTCCGTCCTGTCGTGTCCCGCTCTGCACGCTAAGTGTTGCTGTTGCTGTAGACGCGTTGTAAAGCCTTTGAGCACGATTGCCTGGCTCGGCGCATAGTTGAGTACCTCGATAAAAAGGTTCTTTACTCGCATTCCTCCCCGTAATCAGATGTAAAACAATACCTGGCCGTGAGTATTGTTTTCTCCGTCTGTCGTGTCCCGTCTCTGCACGTTAGAGTGTTGCTGTTGCTTAGACGCGTTGTTAAAGCGCTTTTGAGCACGATTGCCTGGCTCGGCGCATAGTTGAGTACTCGATAGAAAGGTTCTTTACTCGCATTCTCTCCCCGTAATCAGATGTAAAACGAATACCTGCCGTGAGTAGTGTTTTCTCCGTCCTGTCCGTGTCCCCCTCTGCACGCTAAGTGTTGCTGTGGGCTGTAGACGCGTTGTAAAGCCGCTTTGAGCACGATTGCCTGGCTCGGCGCATAGTGAGTACTCGATAAAAGGTCTTTTCTCGATATTCCTCCCCGTAATCAATGTAAAACGAATACCTGGCCGTGAGTAGGTTTTTTCTCCGTCCCTTTGGCCCGCTCTGCACGATAAGTGTTTTCTGTGGCTGTAGACGCGTTGTAAAGCGCTTTGAGCACGAATTGCCTGGCTCCCGGGGCATAGTTGAGTACTCGATAGAAAGGTTCTTTACTCGCATTCCCTCCCCGTAATCAGATGTAAAACGAATACTGGCCGGGTAATGTTTTCTCCGTCCTTCGTGTCCGCTCTGCACGCTAAGGGGTTTCTGTTGGCTGTAAGACGCGTTTGTAAACGCTTTTTAGCACGATTGCCTGGCTCGGCGCATAGTTGAGTACCGGGTAGAAAGGTTTTACTCGCATTCTCTCCCCGTTTAAACAGATGTAAAACGAATACCCGGCCCCTGAGTAAATGTTTTCTCCGTCCTGTCGTGTCCCGCCTGGGACGTTAGAGTGTTGCTGTTGGCTGAAGACGCGTTGTAAAAGCGCTTTGAGCCCGATTTGCCTGGCCTCCGCGCATAGTTGAGTACTCGATAGAAAGGTTCTTTACCCGCATTCTCTCCCCGTAATCAGATGTAAAACAATACCTGGCCGGTGAGTAGTGTTTTCTCCGTCCTGTCGTGTCCCGGGTCTGGGCCCCTAAGTGTTGCTGTTGGCTGTAGACGCGTTGTAAAGCGCTTTGAGCACGAAATTTCCCCGGCTCGGCGCATAGTTGATTTCCGATAAAAATCTTTACTCGCAAATTTTCTTCCCGTAATCAGATGTAAAACGAATACCGCCGTGAGTAGTTTTTCTCCTCCGTCGAACTTGGTCGCGCGCTAAATGTTGCTGTTGGCGTAGACGCGTTTAAAGCGCTTTGAGCACGATGCTGCACGCGCATATTGAATCGATAAAAAGCCTTCCCTTCACTCCCCACATAATAACAATAATAATAAAAATAATACAATTAAATAATAATAATAATAAAATAAGAATAATAATAATAATAATTATAAGGTCTGGTTCGATCCCCGTTCGCGCATACTTACAGAGTTGGCCCACGGGCCGGCCAACCGTGCCGGGTTCAAATCCCGGTTTGGGAGCTTTATTCATACGATTTTATCGCCTCGTCGATTCGAGCTTTACCGCACGGCGTCCCTGGGTAAGAAGCTCTCGCTACGGCCGAAAGGACTCTAGCGCCGGACGCTCCCCGTAAGCCCTCCGAGGGCCGAGGGAAAAAACTTTGGTCGAGCGCATTTCCTCTACGGAGCGAATTTGAATGAAATAAACCCACCACCTAAGATCGCACCTGGACCTCCCCATGCCGACCGGTTTTGAACTTCGGGCCCTTCCGTTAGGGCCCTGTACTCGCTTGGCGGAGTGTTAAACGCGTTCCCGCTACTTCGCTAGAGTCGGGCGATCGACGACTCGGCTCGATCGAGTTGGCCCACGGGCCGGCCAACCGTGCCGGGTTCAAATCCCGGTTTGGGAGCTTTATTCATACGATTTTATCGCCTCGTCGATTCGAGGCTTTACCGCACGGGCGTCCCTGGGTAAGAAGCTCTCGCTACGGCCGAGAAGGACTCTAGCGCCGGACGCCCCGCGTAAGCCCTCCGAGGCCGAGGAAAAAACTTTGGTCGAGCGCATTTCCTCTACGAGCGAATTTGAATGAAATAAACCCACCACCTATGATCGCACCTGGGACCTCCCCATTGCCGACCGTTTTGAACTTCGGGCCCTTCCCGTTAGGGCCCTGTACTCGCTTGGCGGAGTGTTAAACGCGTTCCCGCTACTTTCGCTAGAGTCGGGCGATCGACGACTCGGCTCGATCGAGTTGGCCCACGGCCGCCAACCCTGCCGGGTTCAAATCCCGGTTTGAGCTTTTCATACATTTTATCGCCTCGTCGATTCGAGGTTTTACCGCACGGGCGTCCCTGGGTAAGAAGCTCTCGCTACGGCCGAGAAGGACTCTAGCGCCGGACGCTCCCGCGGTAAGCCCCCCGAGGCCGAGGAAAAAAACTTTGGTCGAGCGCATTTCCTCTACGGAGCGAATTTGAATGAAATAAACCCACCACCTATGATCGCACCTGGACCTCCCCATTGCCGACCGGTTTTGAACTTCGGGCCCTTCCCGTTAGGGCCCTGTACTCGCTCGAGAACCGTTTACCGCGTTAAACGCGTTCCCGCTACTTCGCTAAGTAGTGCGATGGGGAAATTCGGCTGTTCGAGGTCGGGCTCGGTTTGCCATACTGCCTGGGGTCGAATCGAATTTGCACCAAAAAATTTTTTTTTTTAGTAGTCCGCAAGAGGAAAAGGCTACCTTACCAGGGTTTGGGACGTATAGTAGGGAAGCGGTCGTCGGTCGGAAAAATTGAAATTGAAGCAAGCGACCAAAGGCGCGCGTGGCCTCTGGTACACCCACGGTCACCAGCGCCTGACGAGCGTGGTCCGAGAGTCCGAGTCGGTCCCAGGTTAGCTCCTCGTAGAGACCTAGAGTCGTGTGACGCGAGCGTGTCCGGCGGTCGAGCATCCGACCCAGCAGCGAGAAGGCCGAAGGGGTGAACGTTTGTGCGGTAGAGTCCGAGAAGGCCGTCGCGAAGAGTCGAGCGCTGGGAGTTCTCGGCTCTGGCTTCGTCGTCGGCGCCCTACCTCCTGTCCCAGCGGGTCCGTCCGCCGGGTTGGAAATGGATACGCTACCAGTTGATCCTGCCTGTAGTCTTATGCTTGTCTTGAGGGTTAAGCCATGCACGCCTATGCTCACCCTACACAGAAGGGAAGCCGCGAACTGCTCAGTATATCGGCGATAATACACGGTGGCGATGTTTGTCCGACACCTGTAGGAATCCCAGAGCTAATACGTGCACACGAGTCCTCCTCCTAACGGGTTACCTCCGCGGGGAGAGGCGCATTTATTAGATCTTGACCGCGGCGGTGGTTAACGCCGCCCGCCAGGCTGAGGCGAACTCTGGGTATGTGACGACCGCTGTTAGCGGCGTGCCCGTTTGCTCGCCGTCCCATCAAATTTAGACGGCCCGGCAAGAGCCCCCCGTTTGGCTACGGGTGACGGAGGATCAGGTTCGATCCCGGAGAGGGAGCCTGCGAGACGGCTACCACGCTTAAGGTGGCAGCAGGCGCGCAACTTACCCACTCCCAGCACGGTGAGGTAGTGAAGATAAATGTCGGGCTGGGCTCGCATGCGAGCCTAGCGGTCGGATTGAGCGTAGACCAAACACGTGCCGTTGATGACCTATCGAGGCAAGCCTGGTGCCAGCAGCCGCGTAATTCCAGCTCCGATGGCGTATGTTGTAGTTGCTGCTTTAAAACGCTCGTAGTTGGATCTCTGAGGTGACGGCAGCGACAAACCGCGGGTGACGTTGCCCCGCGATTATGCACCGTCGTGGTTTTGGGATGAGCAAGCGGTGCCTTCCGTGCCGCAACCGGACCCTCGCGACGGATCTCGCCGGCATCGCTTGCCCGTCGCTGCCGGTTTAGTCTCTTTCCGTCTTAAGCCGTGTCGGCTTGGTACGTGGCGTATCTGGGCCGACACTAAGGTACGGGCGGTGTTCTCCCTGAATCAATTGGAGTGCTCAAAGCAGGTCGTGCTCGCACAGCTTTGCTCGGAACGATGTGATGACGCCACCGCCCCGCAATGTAACCACGGGACCGGTCTCCGTGGGGGCGGTGGGCGAGGTCTATAGAGACGGCCGGGGCGGCGTACTACCGCGGGAGGGGTGGAATCCGACGATCGCGGTGGGACGAACAAGAGCGAAGGCACCGGCCAAGAGCGCCTTCGTTGATCATGAACGAAAGTCGGAGGAACGAACGCGATCAGGTACCGCGGTAGTTCCGACAGTAAACCATGCCGACCGGTTACGCGGGGACGTCCCCTGTGGGAAGCTCGCGAGGCCCCGAGAAATCAGAGTGCCTGGCTCCGGGGAGTACGGTCGCAAAGGCTGAAACTTAAAGGAATTGACGGAAGGCACCACCAGGAGTGGAGCCTGCGGCTCAATTTGACTCAACACGGGGAAGCTTACCAGGTCCGGACACCGCGTGGATTGACAGACTGAGGCTCTTTCATGATTCGGTGGGTGGTGGTGCATGGCCGTTGCTAGCCCGTGGAGCGATCCGTCTGGTTGCATTCCGATAACGGGCGAGACTCTGCCCTGGCGGATAACAAACGGCGGTCAAGAGGGGTCCGTCTCACGGGTTGGGTCGGCGTTTCGGCTCTCGGGTCGGGCGTCGGTCTTCCCACTCAGGGAGAGGCGGTGCCCCGGACCGCCCGTCGCGCAGGCCGCGTCCCTGCAGGATTGACCTCGAGCAGTGCGTACGAGATGGAGCCATAACAGGTCTGTGATGCCCTTAGACGTCCTGGGCTGCACGTGTGCTACAGTGGTGGCGCCAGCCGGCGCGGTGTAGACCGTGAGCGTAGGAGTCTTCATGTCCGGGTCGGTCTTCCTGCGAGTTGGGCCGTGAACTCGGAATGCCACGTAGTCACGGGTCAGCATCCCGTGCCGACTACGTCCCTGCCCTTTGTACACACCGCCCGTCGCTACCTTCGGTGGACGGCGCAGCCAGGGCCCCGGAGTGGCCGGCGAGACGGAGCTTCGGCTCCTGAAATCGCAGTCGTCGCGATGTCGCCCGAACTGCGCTGCCCCGAGAGGGTAAAAGTCGTAACAAGGTTACCGTAGGTGAACCTTCGGTAGGATCACGTCCGATTTCGTTTTGCCCCAGCCCGCCCGACGGGTGAAGGGTTAAAAAAACACTGTCCGGTGAGGCCGGGCTGCTCCCTGGCCGGGGAGCGGTCCAGGCCGATAAACGGGCGGCGGCGTTGCGCCGCGAGTAACCGCGCGCGCAACGCTTGCCCCCCCCACCCTTTGTCGTCGTTTGGCCCTTAAGCGAGAGAAAATAAATACAACCTTTGGCGGTGGATCACTCGGCTCGCGCGTCGATGAAGAGTGCGGCCAGCCGTATTGAGTCGTGTGAACTGCAGCTGCCTCATTGAACATCGACGTCTTGAACGCAAATTGCGGCCGTGGCGTAAGTCACCGGCCACGTCCGTATGAGGGTCGGCCCTACGACGTCGCCGCAACCGGTCTTCTCGGGGGGACTGAGCGGCGCGACGTGCCGTACCGGTCGGGTCTCGTCCCGACTGGCGGCCGTAGATCGAGGGCTCCCGTCTGACCACGGGAGACGTCGTCCCCACCCGGCCTCTGGTATGGGCGGGGGACGACGAATAAGACGCGCACCGAAGACGGGGAAGCACGCACGCATCGGCTGCTTCTTCCTCAATCCTCGGGCCTGCTCGATGTACACGCGAGCGAGGGCTTCGTGGGGGTATGCGGGAAGTAAGTATAACGACGCGCGGCGAACCCGACGGATGGGGCGATCTGCCGACCTCATATCGGACGAGGGTACCCGCCGAACTAAAGCATTTCAGTAAGCGGAGGAAAAGAAACCAACGGGGACTCCCCCAGTAACGGCGAGTGAAGCGGGAAGAGCCCAGCGCTGAAACCCCCTGGGCCCGTGCCCGCGGGAGCTGTAGCGTTCGGTCGGGTCGAGCGGGATCGGGAGCGCCGCGCGAGTCTTCTCGAGCGTGGCTTGCCCAGAGCGGGTGCCAGGCCCTTGCCGGCGGCGCTCCCTTCCGCCGACCTCGACCCCGGAGTCGGGTTGCTTGGCAGTGCAGCCCGAAGCGGTGGTAAACTCCACCTAAGGCTAAGTACCTGCGCGAGTCCGATAGCGAACAAGTACTGTGAGGGAAAGTTGAAAAAGAACTCTGAAGAGAGGGTGCAAAGCGCGTGAAACCGCCAAGGGGTAAACTGGCTGAGCCGAGCGACGTGTCCCGCCGTGGCGGCTGGTCGCCCGTGCCCCCCGCGAGGCGCCCCGGAGACGGGGACGCCTTCCGAGTTCGGGGTCGGGCGCGTGTCCCACCACGGCGGGTCTCCGCTGCCACCGGCACCGGGCCGTCTCGTCCGCGCGCCCTACGCGGGTCGTCGGCCTGCGGATCGTGGCGCGAGTTGGCACGAGAGCGGTCGTATTCGGGTGCCGTGGTCGACCGCGGACAAACGGCGGCGGTTCGCCCCGGGGGGTTTCGGCCTCCCGGGCGGCGGCTCCGGTCCGTCGAAAGGTGCGCAGCGTTATTCCGGTACCTGCCCGACCCGTCTTGAAACACGGACCAAGGAGTCCGACGCCTGTGCGAGCCGCAGGGTTTCCACTAAACCCCACGGCGAAGTGAAAGCGAGAGGCCCTCGCGGGCCGAGGGCGGGATCTCTCGGGCGACTCACCGAGTCCCCGGAGCGCACCGCCGGCCCGGCGGTCGCCGCGTTGACGGCCCTGTCGGAGCATGAGTGCAGGCGTCGGGACCCGATAGATGGTGATCTACGCCTGAGCAGAGCGAAGCCGGGGGAAACTCTGGTGGAGGCTCGAAGCGACTCTGACGTGCAAATTGCACGATAGACTAAACCGATAGACTACTTCAGTCTCTGGCAGAGGGAAGGAAGCAACGGTGGCAGGAGACCGTGGAAAGTCTCGACTTTACACACTCCAGCCGCCACGCTTGGCGTTTGATAGAGAAATTGGACCCAGATCGGAATTTCGCGAAGGCTGCACCGGAATGTGAGGCAGACACAATTGCCAAGAATATTAAGAACCGTAGTAACGGGTCCCTAATCAGGCTTTTGAGCGCGGTGTCCGCAAGGCGTACCGAACGATTTTGGACTCGCTACCTGCGGAGGAGTCGGACTGGACGGCCCCGTTCAGTCCCCGAGAAGTGGGTGCAGCCATTAGCGAAGTAAAGAACGGCAAAGCAGCAGGGATAGATGGTGTATATCCCGATATGGTGACGCATCTGGCCCCAGGGCACGGGCCTGGCTAGCAGAGGCAATGTCGGACGTCCTTGCAAAAGGAAAGCTTCCACAAGCGTGGAAGCACGCGAAGATAGTTGCCATCCTGAAGCCAGGAAGCCGGCGAAGGAGGCAGACAGTTACAGACCCATATCGCTGCTGAGCTGTCTTTACAAATTGTTGGAGCGTGTTCTATTAAACCGATGGGGGCCGGTCCTAGACGCTGCCCTGCCACCAGAGCAGGCAGGCTTCAGGAAGGGAGGTGCACCACGGAGCAGGTCATTGCCCTTACAGAGCATATTGAGCACGGGTTCGAGAGAAAACAGCAAACAGGTGCTGTGTTTATAGACCTATCAGCGGCGTACGATACGGGCTGGTGCGATGGGTTAATGCTCAAACTTGCAAAAATCATAAGGTGCAAAAAGACCTTGAAGCTGTTCTCTTCGATCTTAGGGAAAGGCAATTCCACGTCGCGCTGGGAGACGCCACGAGCAAAGTAAGGAAATTGAAGAATGGGGTCCCTCAGGGGTCGGTACTTGCGCCAATGTTGTTTAACGTTACATTAGCGATATGCCGAACACTTCCTCCCTGAGGCTGGGATACGCAGACGACTGGGCACTCGTTACTCAGAGTAAAGTGTGGACCCGTCTCGAGAGCGTACTCAGCGAGGACGTCACCAGACTCAAATCCTACTTTGACAAGTGGTACCTGAAGATGAACACTTCAAAAACCGTGGCCACTGCATTTCACTTATGCAGTGGTTGGCACACCCGTAAACTGAATGTCCTAGTCGGGACCAGCCACTCCCATATGAGCCGCGTCCAAAATATTTAGGGGTGACGTTGGACCGCAGCCTTACCTATCGGGCTCATCTCGAAGGGGTTGCCCGGAAGATAGAGAAGCGGAATAGTCTTCTGAGGAAGCTGGCGGGATCGACTTGGGGCGCTAGCCAAGCGCTCCTGAGAACATCCGCCCTGGCACTATGCTATTCCACCGCGGAGTATTGCGCTCCAGTGTGGGTAGAAGCAGAAACGTTGAGAAGGTGGATGTAAAACTTCGCAAGTCGATGCACATAGTGTCGGGAACGCTAGCAACAACCCCTAGAGAATGGGGCCCGGTAATGGCAGCGATCCAGCCCCCCGATGTCCGGAGAGAGACCATTACGGAAACTGGCTGAGTAAGATCAAAGAGAAGGGAATGGGGATACCCCTCTCATGCGCATAATGAACGGTGCCCCCGTTTCGAGCCGAAATAAGTCCGGCAACCCTTGTACGCAGAATCCCTGACTACGGACAGAGCTGCACATACGAGATGGAAGTCGGTTTGGACGAATTCAATCCTCGTGGGGGCGGGACCTACACTCCTCTAAGCTTGGTGAGAAGTTGCCAGGCTTTGATACCAGTAAGAGGAGACACTGGGTAGCTGCGAATCGGCTTCGGTCGAGGAGCTGCCTAACGGCCGGTGCGTTACATCAGTGGGGTCTAACTTCCTGTCCTTTATGTCCACGCTGTGGACAAGAACCCGAAACGGCAGAGCATCTAGTCGAAAGGGTGTTTGTGACGATGCTACCAGGCGGGTTCGCGACGGTGCACGAATGCGGACCGGACTTTGCTGATTGGGTCGATCGTCATAACATAATAGTGTGAACCATAAGAAGCTGCTGCCAAGTGTCGGATTGTTCACCCGCCAACAGGGAACGTGAGCTGGGTTTAGACCGTCGTGAGACAGGTTAGTTTTATCCTACTGATGAAGCGCCCTTGCCACGGTAATCTTGCTCAGTACGAGAGGAACGGTGAGTTCGGACCTCTGGTTCGCGCGTCCGGTCGTCAGGCCGATGGCGCCAGCTACGTCCGTGGGAGTACGACTGAACGCCTCTAAGTCGGAACCCCGCCCGGTGAGCAAGGGTGAGCTTAGCTAGGGCCCTGAGCGTGCAGGCAACATTAAGCCGGCAACCCTCGGGTTCGTCGGCTAGTGCCGTGACCGGCCCGCTCGTCACGCGCGCTAGATCTGTGGTGCGCGTGGCTGGGTCGGTATCATCCACGTCCGTTAGGGGCAAGAAATCGCGTGCGGACCACATGTATTCCGTCGGGGTGTTGTAAGCGTTAAGCTGTCCTGGTACGGCGATCCGTTGAGACTAAGCCCGGGCGCTGAGATTTTCCCTCCAGCAGGGTTTGTCTCGGCCACCTTTCCACCCGGCACGGCACGGCCCGGCCCGATCGGCCAGCCTTCGAGTCCTTGCTCTGCCGCTCGGCATGCTGGCGGTGCGGCGCGCGGCGGCGGCGGGTGCGAGAGTGTCATAACACGTATAAATACATTTACTTTACTTTACTTTACTTCTTCTTCAAAGTTCTATCTCCTAGAACTTGGAGAATTTTTTTTTCTCTCCACCTGTCCAGAGGGACTAATCCGTCAGAGGCACTAATCCGTCCGAGGCACTAGTCCGTCCAGAGGCACTAATCCGTCCAGAGGCACTAATCCGTCCAGAGGCACTTTTAGTTTTCCTTCTTTGCTGTCTGCGAAGTAGAATTCGCCAACTGCATTTTTTTTTTTTTTTTTTTTTTTTCAATTTTGTTTTTTCCTTCCCCGTCAGTCCCTTAATAGGCTTCTGCGAAGCGGAATTCGCCAACTGCATTTTATTTAGTCCCTTAATAGACTTCTGAGAAGCGGGGTTCGCCATTGTCCCCCTTAATAGGCTTCTGAGAAGCGGAATTCGCCAACTGCATTTCATTTAGTCCCTTAATAGGCTTCTGCGAAGCGGGAAATTTGCCAACTCATTTCATTTTGTCCCTTAATAGGGTTCTGCGAAGCGGGAAATTTGCCAACTGATTTTTTTGTCCTTTACCAGGCTTCGCAACGAATTTCCCCCTCATTTATTCATCCCCTTTAAAAGACTTCGAGAACGGAAATTTGCCAACTGCATTTTATTTTGTCCTTTAACAGCTTCTGCGAAGCGAATTCGCCAACTGCATTTTATTTTTGTCCCTTAATAGGGTTTTGCGAAGCGGGGTTCCCAACTGTATTTTTTTTTTTTTTTTTTTTCCTTTTTTTTTTTTCATAATTTTTCTTTTTTTTTTTTCGCGTCCCTTAATAAGGTTCTGCGAAACGGAATTCGCCAACTATATTTTAAAAAATCTGGGCGCTCCTAGTTTTTTGTTTTGCGCTTTTAAATTTTTTTTTTTTTTTTTAATTTGGGTCACCTCATTGACATTTACCTCTGCGAAGGCAATTCGCCAACTCATTTTGTAGCATTCTGCCTGCGCTACTGTTACATGCGCGCAAATTTCTCCTCTCTCTCTCCTCTCCTCTCTCTCTCTCTCTCTCTCTCTCTCTCTCTCTCTCCCCTCTCTCTCTCTCTTCCTCTCCTCTTTTTTTTTTTTTTTTTTTTTCGATTCCTTTCCGCCTTTTGCAAGCAAAAATTTGCCAAATGTCTTTTTTAATTTAATTTATTTTTTTTTTTAATATTTGGGGGGGTTTTTGTTTTTTTTTTTCTTTTCTTCCCTTAATAGGCTTCGCAAAAACGAATTCGCCAACTGCATTTATTCACCCTTAATAACTTCTAAACGGAATTCGCCAACTCATTTTATTTTTCCTTTTAACAGCTTCTCAACGGAAATTTGCCAAATCTTTATTTTTTCCCTTTTTAGGCTTCTCAACGGATTTCCCCAAATGTATTTTTTTTTTTTTTATTTCCCTTTTTTTTTTTTCAAATTTTTCTTTTTTTTTTTTCGCGTCCCTTAATAGGGTTCTAACAATTCCCAAATATAAAAAATCTGTCCTCGCATTTTCTTTTTCCATTAAATTTTTTTTTTTTTTAATTTGGGGCACCCATTGACATTGACCTCTCGAAAACGCAATTCGCCAACGCATTTTTTACTTCGTGCGCTGCCTACGTTACATTTCCGCATTT
>NW_027626546.1:0-5967 GCF_034508935.2 Berghia stephanieae
ATTAATTGAGCGCTGGAACCCTCCCGCGGTAAGCCCGCCGAGAGCCGAGGGAAAAAACTTATTACTTATTGTTATTATGTGGGGATGCGAGTAAAGAGGCTTTTTATCGGGTACTCAACTATGCGCCGAGCGAGCCAATCGTGCTCAAATCGTTTTACAACGCGTCTGCAGCCAACAGCAACACTTAACACGCAGAGCGGGACACGACAGGACGGAGAAAACATTACTAACTAGTTCTACATCCGAGTACGGTGCGAGAATGTGAGTAAAGAACCTTTTTATCGAGTACTCAACTATGCGCCGAGCCAGGCAATCGTGCTCAAAGCTCTTTACAACGCGTCTACAACCAACAGCAACACTCTAACGGGACACGACAGAACCGAGAAAACACTATTAACGGCCAGGTATTCGTTTTTCATCTGATTACTGGGAGAGAATGTGAGTAAGGAACCTTTTTATCGAGTACTCAACTATGCGCCGAGCGGGACAATATCCAGTAAACGTGCTCAAAGCGCTTTACAACGGGTTCCCAGCTAACAGCAACACTTAACACGCGGAGCGAGACTTGACAGGACGAAAAAAAAAAAAAACCACTTGTAACGGCCATGTACTCGTTTTCAAGGGATGCAACTCAAGAATATAACATAGGGTGTACAAATACCAAGGATTAATTCCCTTGACCGTCTACACTATATTATTATTATTATTATTATTATTATTATTATTATTTTATTATTATGTGGGGATGCGAGTAAAGAGGCTTTTTATCGGGTACTCAACTATGCGCCGAGCGAGCCAATCGTGCTCAAATCGTTTTACAACGCGTCTGCAGCCAACAGCAACACTTAACACGCAGAGCGGGACACGAGAGGACGGAGAAAACATTACTAACTAGTTCTACATCCGAGTACGGTGCGAGAATGTGAGTAAAGAGGCTTTTTATCGGGTACTCAACTATGCGCCGAGCCAGGTAATCGTGCTCAAAGCTCTTTACAACGCGTCTACAACCAACAGCAACACTCTAACGTGCAGAGCGGGACACGACAGAACCGAGAAAACACTATTAACGGCCAGGTATTCGTTTTTCATCTGATTACTGGGAGAATGTGAGTAAAGAACCTTTTTATCGAGTACTCAACTATGCGCCGAGCGGGACAATATCCAGTAAACGTGCTCAAAGCGCTTTACAACGGTTTCCCAGCTAACAGCAACACTTAACACGCGAAGCGAGACTTGACAGGACGGAAAAAAAAAAAAAAAAACCACTTGTAACGGCCATGTACTCGTTTTCAAGGATGCAACTCAAGAATATAACATAGGGTGTACAAATACCAAGGATTAATTCCCTTGACCTACTACTACTATTATTATTATTAATTTATTATTATTATTATTATTATTATTATCATTATCATTATCATTATTATTATTATTATTATTATTATTATTATTAATTTATTATTATCATTGTTATTATTGTTATTATTATTTTTATTTTACGAATCGGTCTGGCAAATTTAAATATACTTTCCGATATAGAAAACGCTGTTGACGGCCAGGTACTCATTCTCTACTCGAGTAGGGTGAGAGAATGTGAGTAAAATGCCTTTGAAAAATGTGCACGCTGCGCTACTTTTGACTTTGCGCGCGCAGTTTTATTGACCCTCAATTGAGCACCGACGAAACGGCTCTGGCGACTCTTGTCCGAGCTCATTATATTTAAAATTATTACTCTCCATAGCGGAAATGCGTCCTACAAATAGATACCGCTATCCGTCTACGACACTGCCACCATTGGAACGGAAAAAACCGCGTTCCAGAACTATACTGCCGGAAATCAAATCCGTCATGCCATCCTTCTCTACGAAGCGGAAATACGCACGACCAATAACGTTCAAGTCGTGGACATCCCCCCACCCCCCTTTGGCGCCCTCAACGATATCACCCTACGACACTGCCACCAGAAAGAAATACACCATCTTCCTATTCCTCTTCTTCTTGTTGTTATTATTATAATAAATATAACAAAATGAATGAGCACCGACGGAACGGCTCTGGCGACTCTTGTCCGAGCTCATTATATTTAAAATTATTACTCTCCATAACGGAAATGCGTCCTACAAATAGATACCGCTATCCCTCTACGACACTGCCACCATTGGAACCGATAAAGCCACGTTTAAGAACTATACTGCCGAAAATCAAATACGCCATGCCACGAGTAAAAAAACTGTTTTGCACTAAAGTGTCCGAGCCTGTCCGAAGAGGTTCGCTTTTTGAAACAATTCCTTCTTACGTAGCGAAATACGCACGACCAATACGTTAAAGTCGGGACATCCCCCCACCCCCTTCCTTCATTTGGCGCCCTCAACGATATCACCCTACGACACTGCCACCAGAAAGAAAGACACCATCTTCCTATTCCTCTTCTTCTTATTAGTATTATAATAAATATAACAAATTGAATGAGCACCGACGGAACGGCTCTGGAGACTCTTGTCCGAGCTCTTTACTTTTAAAATTATTACTCTCCATAGCGGAAATGCGTCCTAAAATAGATACCGCTATCCCTCTACGACACTGCCACCATTGGAACGGACAATGCCAGGTTCCAGAACTATACTGCCGGAAATCAAATCCGGCATGCCATCCTGCTTTACGAAGCTGAAATGCGCACGACTAATGACGTTAAAGACGTTGACACCCACCCCCCCCAGCTCCCCCCCTTCCTTCTTTTGGCGCCCTCAACGATATCACCCTACGACACTGCCACCAGAAAGAAGGACACCATCTTCCTATTCCTCTTCTTCTTATTATTATTATAATAAATATATCAAAATGAATGAGCACCGACGAAACGGCTCTGGCGACTCTTGTCCGAGCTCATTATATTTAAAATTATTACTCTCCATAGCGGAAATGCGTCCTACAAATAGATACCGCTATCCGTCTACGACACTGCCACCATTGGAACGGAAAAAATCGCGTTCCAGAACTATACTGCCGGAAATCAAATCCGGCATGCCATCCTTCTTTACGAAGCGGAAATGCGCACGACCAATGACGTTAAAGACGCTGAACACACCCCCCCCACCCCCCCCAACCCCTTCCTTCATTTGGCGCCCTCAACGATATCACCATACGACACTGCCACCAGAAAGAAGGACACCATCTTTCTATTACTCTTATTATTTTTATTTTAAAATATAACAAAATAAATGAGCACCGACGGAACGGCTCTGGCGACTTTGTCCGAGCTCTTTATTTTCAAATTATTACTCTCCATAGCGGAAATGCGTCCTACAAATAGATACCGCTATCCCTCTACGACACTGCCACCATTGGAACCGATAAAGCCACGTTTAAGAACTATACTGCCGAAAATCAAATACGCCATGCCACGAGTAAAAAAACTGTTTTGCACTAAAGTGTCCGAGCCCTGTCCGAAGAGGTTCGCTTTTTGAAACAATTCCTTCTTTACGTAGCGGAAATACGCACGACCAATAACGTTAAAGTCGTGGACATCCCCCCACCCCCCTTCCTTCATTTGGCGCCCTCAACGATATCACCCTACGACACTGCCACCAGAAAGAAAGACACCATCTTCCTATTCCTCTTCTTCTTATTATATTATAATAAATATAACAAATTGAATGAGCACCGACGGAACGGCTCTGGAGACTCTTGTCCGAGCTCTTTACTTTTAAAATTATTACTCTCCATAGCGGAAATGCGTCCTACAAATAGATACCGCTATCCCTCTACGACACTGCCACCATTGGAACGGACAATGCCAGGTTCCAGAACTATACTGCCGGAAATCAAATCCGGCATGCCATCCTGCTTTACGAAGCTGAAATGCGCACGACTAATGACGTTAAAGACGTTGACACACCCCCCCCCCCCGCTCCCCCCTTCCTTCATTTGGCGCCCTCAACGATATCACCCTACGACACTGCCACCAGAAAGAAGGACACCATCTTCCTATTCCTCTTCTTCTTATTATTATTATATATAAATATAACAAAATGAATGAGCACCGACGAAAACGGCTCTGGCGACTCTTGTCCGAGCTCATTATATTTAAAATTTATTACTCTCCATAGCGAAAATGCGTCCTACAAATAGATACCGCAATCCCTCTACGGCACTGCCACCATTGGAACGGACAAAGCCATGTTCAAGAACTATACTGCCGAAAATCAAATCCGCCATGCCACGAGTAAAAAAAACTGTTTTGCACTAAAGTGTCCGAGCCCTGTCCGATGGTGGTCGCTTTTTGAAATAATTCCTTCTTTACGTAGCGGAAATGCGCACGACCAATGACGTTAAAGACGTGGACATTCCCCCACCTCCCTTCCTTTATATGGCGCCCCCTACGACTCTGTCACCAGAAAGAAAGACACCATCTTTCTATTCTTCTTAGTTTAATAAACATAATAAAATAAATGAGCTTTCATACAGCGCAATATCCACTAAACGTGCTCAAAACGCTTTACAAGGGGTCCTGTCCAACAACAATACTTAGCACGTAGGACGAGACATGACGCCTGTTAGGCGATATTACAATTTTTCGGACAGGGACAACGTTGTTAACTGTCAGGCATCCATTTTACACCTGAGTACGGTGAGATAATGTGAGTAAACAGTCTATTCCAAGGACACAATTATGCGCCGAGCCAGGCTCGAACCCAGGAAAGCGAGTGTCATACCACTAGACCACATAGCCTTCTTCTTTTCTTCTTCTTCTTCTTCTTTCTTCTTCTTCTTCTTCTTTCTTCTTCTTCTTCTTCTTCTTCTTCTTCTTCTTCTCTTCTTCTCTCTCATCTTCTCTTTCTTCTTCTTCTTCTTCTTCTTTTCTTCTTCTTCTTCTTCTTCTTCTTCTTCTTCTTCTTTCTTCTTCTTCTTTTCCATCTGTGAAAACGAGACAGAATTTACAATAAAATTCAAAGTTTATTATTAAAAGAATTACAATTAGTATACCATTTTTTTTGGAATTTCAGGCAATATATAAATATATATGAGCTGTTTCACGAAACTTTCTTCCACGGCCGACTATATGTTCCCAGGAGTGAGATGCAGTTCAACGTTGGTTTGTTGTCATAATAAAAGAAAAGAAATGGACTGTGGAGGCTTTTAGAAAATAAGGTCTTTGTCCTCTGGCCATGCTCGCATTTTATCTGTTAAAGTTTTATCTTTAATGTTGGCAAAGGTTCTGTGAAACTCTGGGAAGGCTGTCCTGGGTGATCTTATAAGACATGGATCCACCGTCGTCTTCCTTCTATAGGCTCCTAAATAATGGAAGGCCATCTGAAGTTCGTCCTTAGTAAATTTATTCCTGGCCGTCACATATATCTGGGGGAAAATAAGAAAGAAAAGAAAAAGAAAATGTATTTGTACTAGAAGAGAAATTAATCTACATGAGTGGGGAGTGGGAGGGGAGGTATTTTGTTACTCCGAGTAACTTAAGAATTAGATAAATCTCTTTACATCTCCTTAGAGAGACCCCCCCCCCCCAAAAACACCACCCCCCCCCCCCCCACCCCGAACTTTCCTAAATTATCTCCCAGTAGAAGCCGATCCTTTACTCGGTAATTTTTGTATTACGTAGACAAAGGAAACAAAGCCAAACTCATAATTTACTTACGCCTTTTAAGACCTTGTCTTCTCTGATGCAATTATTGGGGCACGTCTCCGGGTTTATTGCAGACAAAGTCTTTGTGAAATATAGCACACTTGTATCTGTTTAATTTAAAAGAATAAACATAGATATTTGAATCATCTAAAGCCGTGTGATTATTAGTTTTTATTAAAGAAATGTTTAATCCTTTACGGCCAAAAACCTCACACTATGACATTATTTTTTCCGAGAAAAGACCAGAAAAAATGTAAGAAAGACAGGTGCACCATGTTCATAATTAGTATTGCATACATACCGGGAACTACAGGTGACGACGTTGAGGACTC
>NW_027626547.1:0-5965 GCF_034508935.2 Berghia stephanieae
TTTTTTTTTTTAATTGTTGTAACGGGTTTTTTAGTTGTATGAACTTGGGTTTTTGTTGGGCGTGTGTTTTTAACGTGAGTGTTTTTTTTGGTTTTGGGTTTTAAAAGTTTGTGTTGTGAACTTTGAATGACTGTGTTTTTTTTTTTGTGTTAATGTTTTGGTAAGTTGTGTTGTTTTTTAACTTGTTTGATGGTTAATTTGTTTTTTGTGTTTTGCAGAGGTTTTAGTTTTAAAATTTTGTACTTGTGTGTGGTTTGTGGAATGGAGGAGAGAGGAAAGAAGGAGAGGGGATGGATATTTATATAATTCAAATTATATATATATATTCAAGAATAAGTGGGGGGGGAAGGAAATTTTTTAAAATTTAAATAATTAAATTAATAAATAAAAAAAAATCATGGGTTTTGAAAGAATTTTGGTTGATAAAGTTTATTATTCTTTATCTCAGTATTGTCATTTAAGCACAATAAATCGTCATTTTAATAATATGATCTTTATTTCATTGAGGTCACCTTATTAATTGTCATATATAGCCGATTGTATTATATTTACATGTCATTATTATATTTTGTATTTTATAAATATTATATTTATTTACTCCTATTGCAGAGTACATGCTTTTTCTATATCAAATTACCTTTATTGTTAAATTTTTGTATGGATTTGATTATTAGGTCCTAATCTTAAGAATTTGTGTTGGAAAGGTTTATATTATATTTTTAGTATTTTTTTGTAAACTTTTGTTCAAATTCAATTGTTTCATAATTAATGATTGTACCATGGTGGTTTGGGAAAAATGATTTTGTGTTCTGGATGATTTTGTAAACAAAAGGACAATTAGGTATCCTTGACTTCCCTTGTCTATTTCTTTTCTCTTTGCTTACTTTGTGGGAACTGAACAATTGAATTTTAATCATTTATTTCTTTTACGAATATTCTTTCACTGGATTTGAGTGGAACCTTAAAAATAAATACCTTACCAAAAATTGTTAAATATTAACCAAGGACGAATCTATAATCTTTTACCTTAAATTTTATCTCTATCTCATGTGTCATGTATTTTGAATATTGATACTAATATTTATTCTATCTACATGGATGGCTTCCTTTATTTATCTATAGACATAATAATGCTCAGAACTCCAACTGCCAGTTCGGTAACTTATACTTACTAATATCGATGTGATATCACACAGTGCCGAATTACAGTTCCATAACAGCCTTGGGGATGAACCAATTCATTATCCAAGAAAACGGCCTGGTTAAAATTTTATTATTCCAGACTCTGAGAGACCAAGTTTCAATTAGACATGTCTGGGTAACATTTTCTTATCAGACATGAAACACTAACGCACTTATAAATTCCTTCCGGGTTGAATTTTTCCATGCAAAAATAAGAAAATTAATAAAAAAATAAAACTTAAATTCCAATTAATTTGGGTTCACAATAACCCAAAATGGACTTTAAATTTTATAAATTTTTTTTTTCCCCTTTTTTGGTTTTTCATAAAATTTATAAAATTTTTTTACTTTAAGATTAATTCGTTTTAAAATTTTTTTAAAAAAAAAACCCCCCCTTTTTTAATTTTTAAATTTTAAAAAAAGGTTATTTTTATTTCCAAAGGGTTTTTATTGTATTTTTTTTAAAATTTAAAGAACCCAAATTTTTTTGGGGGGGGGGGTTAAATTTTTTTTAAAAAATTTCCTTTTTTTTTTTTTGGGGTTCATTTCCCCGGGTTTTTTTGGGGGGGAAAAAAATTTTAAATTTTGTTTTGGGGTTAATATTTTTTTCCTTTAATCAATTCTGTTATCATTGTTATTTGTTACTTTAAAATATTATTATTTGGGAGCAAATTTATGTTTCCCTTTTGGGCCCTTTCTTGTGTTATGAGATTTTATATCCAAAAAGTACATTTGGACCTTGGAAACAAATCCAAATTTTAGTTCCCTTTGCTAAACTTTTTTATGGATGTAAAAATTTTAACTTTTAACCATTTTTTTAAAATTTTTTGGGCCCTTAATTAATGGTTAAGCGCAAAATAAATGAAATTAAAAATTTTAATGGGTTTTACTCTGGGACGCATTTATCATAATTTATACATTAAATTCTCTGTTTTGTAAAACCTGTTTTTAAGAAGTAATAAAAAATTATTCTACAATTTCATGATGAAGAAATAATTGTTATTGATCATATAAACTAGTATTTTTAAAGGACACAAATTCGGTGGAGCTATATATCAAAGGGTGAAAATATTCAGTACTTGGGAAAATTATTTTAAAAAAAACTCAATTATTTTGCAAATTGGGAACTTTGTATAAATTTTCATAAATTTCCAAACCTTTCTGAAGTAACAATTTCAATTCCCAGAACTTCCGGGATCCATTTTATATTCCGAACATTTCTAAAAGGGGCTTAAAAAACCAATTGAGAAAAGGAATGTTTTTAAACTGTCCGATTAAATAAGAAGTTTTTTAAAACAAAACATAAGTGAAGCAACACAAATTTGACAAAAAACCAAATTCATTAAAAGTTACGGCCAGGTTTTTCCCGAAATTTTCCTATTGAGTTGTGGGTTCAATCATTTTGCACTTTTTTTAGTTCCGTTTTTGTAGTACTTCAATGTTAATGCCATGCTTCCCCCCCGCTTTTTTAAATACTCAATTCAATTCATTTGTGCATCTCCCTTGACACCCGTCATCTTCTTAACTTACTCACCTTAATTGCCTTCATCTGGAATTTTTCTGTCTGTCCTTTTTGACTCCAGTAATTCAGCCTTTTTTCTTCCCCCTACTTTATTTGTTGCTTTCACAATGTCATTTTTTCCAAAATAAAAAATAAAATATGAAAGAACATACATAATTTTTAGAAAAATGTAGAAAGAAAAGAAAAAAAAAAAAAATTAAAAATAAATTTGAAATTAGCTCAAAACGGGAAAAAACCAAAAAAAAGGAAAAAAGGGAAAAATCCCAAAAAAAAAAAAGGGGTTTAAGGGGGGGAAAGGGGAAAAATCCGAAGTTTTTTGGGGAAAAAATTTTTTAATGAAACGGGAAAAGGGAAGGAAACAAGGAACAACCCCCATAAAAGAAAAATGCCATTTAAAAAACCATAGAAAAAGGGGCCAAAAAGAGAAATTAAGGAAAAAAAGGGGGGGAAAAAGAAGGGGCCTTCCCAAACCCCCCCCTCAAACAAATCCCAAAACATTCAGAAAAAGACAGTGGGCCCCCTTTTTAAAAACCCCCCCGGTCAGCGTAAAAATCCTTTTTTGGGGAAAAACTGGGATACTTTAAAAATCACAGTTTTTTAAAATCTAAAAATAAATTGTTTGGTCAATGGTTGCCCATTTTAAAAAAAATTTGTCTTTTAATAGAATTTGGGGAAAATGATCCAATTTCCCCCCCCCCCTTTTTTTTAAACTTTTCCTTTTTTTATTCTTCGCGCTTCATTTTAAACCCCCCCTTAAAACTTTTCCCTTTTTTCTTTTTTAAAATTTTATTTTCCCTTTTTTTTGCTCTAAAACGGTCCTCACCTTTTTTCCTTTTTTCCCCGTTTTTTTTTCTTTTACAAATTGTCAATTTCCCTACTAAAAAAAAATTTAAAAGCAAAATAAGAATATAAAGAGGGCCAATTTTAAAAGAGAAGGAAAAAAAACAAATTTTTTTAAAAAAAAATTTTATTCGCAGAACGAAAAAGGCCACAAAGGAAAAAGGAAGACCGCAAAAAAAAGAGGTTGGGAAATGGATGGGCATTCACCTGAAGTTCTTTAAAAAAATTTTTTAAAACAACTGAGTTAAAAGGCCATCAAGTTGGGAACGCAGAACATGTAGGTGCCCTGTGTTGAACAAATAAATTCAGCCTTTAGGAAAATTACAAGAGTAAGTGTGATTACAGGGCAGCATTTCTTTCCATTAAGAATTCCCAATATAATAATACATCAATATGTACCCTATCAATTTAAAACAGTTTAAAATTAATTCTGAGGACGACATGATTATTTGAATATATCCCAAACGTTGATTATTTATATAATTGCACTGATAGACCAAAAATTTTTTTGCCTAAGGAAAACGGGATTTACGATCCATCATTGACATTTTTGTAAATTAAGATCAATGCCTTGGGGAAAAATTTACATAACATGATCGTAGAACAGATACAATTAAATTTTGCAATCCTAAAAGAAAGTTGAATTTAGAAAAAATTGATTGGTTGCAGGATCCAAATTCTCGCTTTTTTCAAAAATACCCATTAAAAAAAATTTAATAAAATTTTGGACAATATTTACATGTCAAGTCTATTAAAACTTGTCAAAAAGATGTTAAAATTTCAAAACACTATCCAGTTTGCTCTCACGAAGGAAAATTTTTTCCAACGTATCCTGGTTCATAAACTTGATTCAAAAATTTTTATAGAAAGAATTGAAGGGAAAATTTCTGGGATAAATATTGTCATTTTATACATTTATTAAAGATGTTTTGACAACGAGGGGTAATTTAAAAAGTACAAAGATAGTAAATTTTAACATGTCTGCTTTTATATTATAACTTATTTCATGAAACAAAAATGTTGAAATAGTAACTTCTTAAACTATTTTTTACCTTTATTAAATCATAATTTATTTAGTCATGTTATTTTAATTTTTACTATTTTGTAAAACTTGCTCTGAATTTAATTATTATATTATTTTTCTTTATATAACTTGTTCTATTAATATTAATAATTTGTTTCAATTTTACAATAATCTTGAAATTTTGATGCTAGTTTAACAAACAATTTTTAAAATTTCCAACGGTTAATGATTATTTTTAAACACTTTCAATTTTTGTGAAAAATTTTAGATGGACATATTAATATTTTAAGACAGTTTACCTTTCTTTTGTACAATTTATTTGGGAAAAATAAAATTAAATTCCCTTTTTATTGGAACAATTCCCCAAAAACAATCTACTTCTTGTGTCAAATTATTTTCCCAATTAATAATAAAAATTTCCTTTACACTCTTATTGAAAATAAATTTAAAGCAACCCTTTTGTAAATTTTTGGACCCAAAAAAATAAGATCTCCATTTGTGTTTTATTGGGAAAAATAATAAATCTCATTTGGGTCATTTTATAAAAAATACATAACAATCTACCATTTGTGAACTTTATTGGGACACTTTTACCGAACCCCCACCCTTTTTTTTCCCAAAACCCCCAAAAGTGTACCCAAAGGGTAAACCTTAAAACAAAACAAAATTCATTTTTTTACACCTTATTTTGGAAAACCCTAAAAGACTTAAAACTTTTTTAATTTGGCACAAAACCAATGTAAAATCCCATCCAGGGACACAATTTTGGGGCCAAAACCCCATAACTTCCAACCTGTTTCACACTTTTGGACAATAAGTAAATTTTTTCCTTTCCACCAGTTTGGGACAAATCAAGAAATCGCATATGTTCATTTTTTGGAGATATATTCTATTCTTAAATCTGTTCACTTTGTTGGAAATATTACGTCTACCATTTTATTTCTAAATTTATTGAATTTCCCAAATTAATTTTTTTCCAATTTGGAAAAATAAAAAAAAATTTTTATTTTTTAATACATTTAAATTTTTTTTAAAAAAAAAATTTCCATTTCCCCAAAAAATTTCTTTTTAACCCTTTTTTTTAAAATTAAAAAATTTTTTAACCCTTTTTTTTTCCCCAAACACGAAAATTATTTTTTTCAAAATTTTGGAAAAAATAAAAAACCCCCTTGGACCTTTTCCCAAAAAAAAATTTTTTTTTTTTTTTTAATTTTTTTTAAAAAAAGGGTCATAATTTTTTTGGGGTTTTAAAAACCCCCCAAAAAATTTTTTTTTATTAAAAAAACCTTTGGGCTAAAGCCAAATTGGGGAAAATTTTAAAAAACCCCAAAAAATTTTGGGGGGGTTTTTTTTCTTTTTTCCCCAAATTTTTTCATTAATAAAAAAAAGCATTTTTG
>NW_027626548.1:0-5965 GCF_034508935.2 Berghia stephanieae
AATAATAAATAATAATAATAATAATAATAATAATAATATAATATAATAATAATAATAAAAATTAAAATAACAATAAGCTGTTATGATGGTCGAAGAAAGAGTATCAGAAACATTCCAAATGATCTTGGAAATTTCAGTTGGAGCATGTCATGACAATCTAACAAAACACGGAATGAAAGAAGGTAATTTCCAGATTCTTTCGCACAGTCTCACACAAGATCAGAGAGATCGGAGAGTTGAAAGTTGGAGGACTTATTATTGTTGAATTAAAGAGGAAAAGGATTTTGATAAAAAGAAATATCCTGGAAGATAAAAGTTGGGTTTATTCTTTCGACCCTTTTACAGCTCGTCAATCTGCGGAGTAGTTTGCCACTCAAAAATAACGGCCATTGACAACTCTAAGGAAAAATGATGATCGTTTTCTTGATCGTTAACAATCGTATACACGAAATCTGTTCCTCTTGGACAAAAGTCGATTAAAAGAATTACCCCAAGAGCAGAAAAGGGTTTGAGAGAAAAATCCGGTGATTGGCTTCTTTTGTATGACAATACCGCCCCACACACTTCTCAAGCCAAAAAAAAGTGTAACAGTTCTTCTCCATCTACCCAATTCGCCAGACTTTAGCCCTTTTGAAATTTCTTTCGCTTCCAAGCGACCGAAGGCAAAATTTCGGTCTTTGAAATGATCGCAGTAATTCCACAGAATGCTTTGAAGAGTATGTCCTATATAAATTGACACTGCTTCGAGAGCTTGAAAACGTCGTTGGAAAAACGCTTTTAATAAACTCTAGAGAGATGTACTTTAAGTACTAAAGTCAGAATACCAAGTAATTTGATTATATGTAGTTTTATTGACCTAGTCCCGAAAAGTATTAAAAACATTGATACTTACCTTTGAGAGTGGTCTTTTTATCAGCCATATCAAAAGTTTGATATGGATTCATCTTTTTCACACAGATGCCATTCTTTTCGCAGTTAGGCCCTCTCAGTTCTATTTTGTTTGTATTATCGCCAGATTCCACATCAGGGCAGATAAATAACCAGTTCTGTTGGCACAAATTCAGTTGGAGGGAATCGGGACAGTTTCTGATACACCTATTGAAAAGTATATTATTTAGTTAAGGAATGTTGTTTTGAAATAGTTTTATATCCCAACATTGTCAGCTCCCTTATGACGGTTGTGAGTCATCTCCTAATCACAATATTATGTCGTGGCAAAAATAATAAAATAATTCTATAGTTAAAATAACGAAAAAGAATAAATTATATCTAAGTTATTGTCAGTTTATAAGATTATTTTCTTTTTCCTTTTTATTTCATAAAAATGTAACCGGAATCTTATATTTTAAAATATAAATTCAATTTTTAGCATCATAAAAGCTTGACATAAGGCGATAGATCACGATTGTAATTTCATATAAATGTAGCATAATTGCACATAAATACAAACCGCGGTCACGAGCGTCATTCCGTCTCTTGACGGAGGCTGGTTACTGGTTACTGTTGATAAAAAAGATACCTACAGACATGTGGCAAATTATGCAAGCGAGGGTTCACAACGTAAAACGCGTACCCTTGTGAAGAATATAAGTATTAAAATTGTCCCAACTATCGGGAGTCTCTGTGGTGTAATGGTAGTACGTCTGATCGTAATCAGGAGGTCTGAGGTCGATCCCCAGTTGAGGACGGCTGCTTTTTAGGGATGGTTTTTTGTTTGTTTGTTGTATTTTTCTTTCTTGCTTTGTCTGGCACCTTTCACACACACTTGTTCAGATCTTTAATTATGAAACATCAGATGAGTGGTTTGCATTTATATCAAAATTTTACCCGAAACGCCCGTGTGCATTAACCATGTTGAGTAAGAGTTCAATATGGAGTATACGCGAGAATTTCGTGTGTTGACGAATTACCACCCGTTATATGACGGGAAGCGATTACCACAGCAAATCACCAACTCTGCCATGCGTTTGGTTTTGTTTATACGGCGTTCGCAACAATTTAAGGTCATAGGGCTCCAGTAAAAAGGAAGATGAAAGAATGATCATGGGGGTTTAGATATGGCTTTCAAAGCACCAAAGACTAGCGTAATGGCTCCAATAGAGTAGGGTCGCTTTTGCTCACTTTTTCCTTTGCTCTTTTTGACTATCCTTTTACGAAAGTACTGACAATAACGGAGTGGAAGCGACTTTCAGTCGTCAAATCACTCAGCGGTTGAGCTTGAGACGAACGATAGAAGAAGAAGATGTGTTCCAGTGGCTGTTGTTAACCCCCTTCCTTACCACCCTTAAGAAAATAGTCACATTTGTTACGATGCAGCCAACATTTGTCTCATTCTTATTTCTTTTTGTACATACTAATATTTCAACAAAAATGTTTGCTATAGATTAAGTATATTAACACTTTGTTGAAGATCTCGTTTAGCAGAAAAAAATGTAGATAGCAAGAACTAACAGCTTTTGTGTTTGAGTGAAATAAATCTATTTTGTATAGGTTGCGTTTGAAGTTTAGGGGAAAATCCGAAAATGGCCGGTAAGGAGAGAGTAAACTGGTTACATAAATGGCGGCGGGATCGGCGTCGAAACTGGGTGCACATAATTAATCAAAAGTGAAATGCATATGGCGAATCTGATGGATGAAATATTAAGAGATGAAGAAAGGTGCATCTTTTTTATCAGTAGTGGTCATCGGTCTTGTCATATAGACACCTTTTTTCAACTGCCTGTATCAGAGCTTCGGTCTCTGTTTTGCGCAAAAAAGTTATGAATGAAAACTCTAACACACGAGGCAAATAGGTAAAGTTTTGACGACTTGACGATGGAAATTTTAATGCATTATCGTCTCCCTCTTTTGATGCATCTCGTGATAGCTCTAGAATTAGTAGATAAAATTTGCAGACATTTTAAAAAATGCATGAAATATGTGTGCTTGACGATTCGGCGTCCGCTCTATTTGAATATGGCTGCCAAGCACCAAAGACTAGCGTTTAGGTAAAGTTCAATGGAAATCAGAAGTAGATCCAAGAGCAATATAGTACGTATCATGTAACTAGTCTGAGACCATGTTTAGAAGTATATAGAGATGATTCAAAAGAAGAAAAAAAATCCCACAAAAGATCAATGTGTCCAACTGTTTCCCTCTCAACAAAAGATTCAGACCTGACTCAGCGAATTCAAATGGTCCCGTCTCAGAACAATGTAGACAAATCCACAGGGAAAGGGCAAACGATTAAGGGGGTAGAAGAGATCGAAAGCTGCTGACCGATGAAGACTCCAAAGGTCATGAGGAGGGTAGTCTATCCCAAATACTTTCCGCCAAAACTAACAACCAGCTACTCATTCACTGCTTGGTGGACAGGGGGTCAGAAAGAAAAAAAAAAGCTCGACTGCAACCCGGGGATCGATCTCGTTCCCTTTGCGTGTGAAGCCGAGTCTCTACCAACTGAGTTATCATCTTGCTTTTTTTCTTAATCATTTTACACTTTCCGCAATGTAGGTACGAAAAGTTTGACGACTTAGCTTTTGTTCCTAACTCTCCATGTCTTTGGAATTATCCTGAAAAAATTCAATATACGAGTAGTGAATGAAAACTAATCAATGTCTAACCAATTCAAAAGCGAACACAAAAATTATAAGATGCATATTTTTGATTTATTCGTCCCTGCTTCACAAAAACATTCATAAACCATACAATTTTCAAATATTCCTATAAAAACTGTGATTATTCAACTATCAAAAAGAGTAATGTTTTTGTAAAGTTTCAAAATATTTGACCTGATAACAAAAATATTAAATGTGTCAAAATCTGTGCCGTTTGTTTTGTCCACCTGATTTAATATTATCACAAATAAATACGTAAAGCATCATGCATGCCAATATCAAATTAAGAAACAAGGAGCAGGCACCGGTGAAAAAATAAAGAGCTGAACAAGTGTGTATGAAAGATGCCAACCAAAACGAGAAAGAAAACTACGAGAAATAAACATCCCCCTCCCAAACAAAACAAAAAAACAGTATACCTCTTCTACCCCATCTAGGTAGACTGATATTTTCTTGCTTTATCTGGAAACCCTTTCATACACACTTGTTCAGAGAGCATCATGGCATTTATTTACCTTAATTCAATCTGGGCCATGATTGACCTGTGATTTCTATGTATTTGAAAATGGTAAAGAACGCTATGTCTTTTTTTCCGTCTTTGTAGATAGTGAGTATAATTTCACAGTTTATTTTGAAGCGTTCCCCACCATACCATTCCAGAAGGTCCCTCTGGATAATCAAGAAATTGTCAGAGGGGAGGAATGTAATAAACAATTATTATAAATGTTTTTGATTATCCCGATCTACTTAATTATCAATAAGCTACATTCCGACTTGTCGATTTTGGTCAAAATGAAGAAAGAACAAAACAAAGAAAACATTATAAAATATCAAACTATTGAGCAAAATTGAGACACCAGATACACCTAATACAGACTTACTCTGTCAAAAAGATTCAAACGAGGGAAATCATAAAAAATCTTGTCATAACTCAAAAAGAATTGGGGACATCCACTCAAATTCTCACTCTTTAGCTACATACACATTACATATATATATATATAATATATATATTATATATAAATATTATATATATATATAAAAATAAAAACAAAAACCATGAAAAAATAGTGCTCAACTTTTTGATAAAAGGAGCTATTTATTAAAACAAATTTTAAGTATAATTAGATTAAATTCTACATTATTGTGGGAGCGAACGCTCGAAACAATATTGTAGTTGATCATAATTATACTTGCATGTTATATATATATAATAAATATATATATATATATATATATATATATATATATATATATATATATATATATATATATATATATAAAATATATATATAAAATAAAAATATCTAAGATTGAATTATTAAATACTGTCTACTACACTAAATCCCAAAACATTTTAACTTTTTGGACATTCTTTTTTATCTTGGTCATTCGTAAAAGAGCCCAACTGAGCGTCATCTGTAGGGTCTTTATTTTACTATAGCCCTTATAAGGCCCCACTTTACTTTTTAAAAAGACTTTAAAATACATACAACCTCATAATTCTTACAATATCTCCTTTTTTGAGGGGACCAAAAACACTTTTTTTTTACTAAAAATGGTCCTTAAAAAGGGAAAAATAAAAATACTCATGGATTTTAAATTTTTAAAAGGGTTTAATCAATTTTTTGAGAGGACTCGGGCTTTACTTACCGCCCTTTATTTAACTCTTCCCGTTTTTTATCACATACAAACCTATCACTACACTTAACCTTGGGATGAGGGTTTTTTTGGGAAAGGTAAGGGGTTTTAGAAGAAAGGGTAAAAAACAATTTTAAAACTAATCGAAATTTAAAAAATGTTTTTAAATACAAACATGTATCTTAAGCAAAATTTTAAACTGTCGCTACAAACATAACTTTCATTTATTTTAGAAAAAAATTCATCTGTTTATATAACACCTTTATAGAACCAAACAAAATGTAGTTGACAAAATTCTAATTTAAATTTCAAAATGAGGGCCTTAAACGGTCCCTCACGTGCAAAAGGGAAATTTCACATAATAATGCTTCTTTTTTTTTTTCTTGTAAGACCAATTTAGGCATTTGACTTCAAAGTCCGTTTTAGTTTATTTTAACTTTGGGAAGCAATACACAAGAAAAGCTAAAAATACGAGTCAGTGGAACAAACATATCGCACAGAAAAAGACCAAGGGGAAAAAACAATCCATTTTTTTACCTAATTAAAGGCTGTCCAAAAACATCCCCATCCCATTGTAACAAAACATCCCCGTGATCAATTTTAGAAACCGATTATTTTTGTCTGGGGCCGTTTTCCCCAAAAAAATTAATGCATCGGTAATGACATAGAAAGGGTCAAAGGGAAAGTTACTGCGATGAATCCTCCAAGTTTCTAATCAGTTTTTAAAA
>NW_027626549.1:0-5965 GCF_034508935.2 Berghia stephanieae
TCTGTAACCTGTTCATTTGACGTTTTATTTGTTCTATGGCCCAAAAATGCCTTAGAATTTATCCGAATTCTTGATCCTTTTTAAGATATCTGAATTTTTACTTGTTCATTAATTTTACAAAAAAAATCAATGTCTCTTTTTTTAAAATTTTCACTCAAGGAAATCTATTGTTGCCCATTTTAAAGAAAAAGGACAGCGTTATGCTTGTCCGATATCTACCCTTCAGCATTTGTCGAACATAGATTTGATAAACCCCCAAAAGTTGACCGTATTTAAATTTTTTGTGCCCTGAATGGCATACAGAAAATATTATTGTTACTTCATTTTTTTTTTCCCCTTAAACCTAAACAAAAGGCTGATTAATTTTAAATTTTGAGAAATACATCCTTTCTTTTGGTCGTTTTATGTTTTTGTGTGTTTGTTGTTTGGAATGGGTTGTATGGTTTTGTTTTTTAATCTGTGTTTTGTACTTGGGGTTGTGTTGTTGTTGTGTGTGTGTGTGTTGTGTGTGTGGGTGTTAATGGGTTTTTTAAATCTAATTTGCTGACTGGTTTCATAAAATTTAATAAAAAACCCACAAGGAAGAATATTTCAATTGATATTATTGGGAGTTACTAAACCCAAAAGCCCCTAAAAAAAGTCTTTTTTACTTGGCTTCAGTCGGGGCCTTTTTAATTTAAAACCGACATCAAAATAGTAGGCCCTCCAACTCTAAAACATAATCTTTTTTAAAACACATTTATTTAAATTTTTCACTACTCAATCCACAATGGTTATGCATTTTTCACCCTATGATTTTACATTGAATTCTTAAGTTTTTTAACAAAGTCGAAAAAAAAGACAGCTCTAACAGGTAAATTTTGGAAATTTTAAAAAAGAAAAATTGAAAGGTTCAAATTGTTTAAAGTTTATTCCCAAAAAGCAAGCCCCTAACATAAGGTTCAACCGAGTATTATTTTTTCTTTTTCTTACTCTGTTTTAGTGTTATTCATATGGATACACAGGGGTTTTTTTTGTTTCATAGATAGTGTAACAACCATAATTTTATTACCCCACAATACCTCATTCGTTTGGAAACAACCGATCACTGCAGTAAGTTTTTTGTAATCAAGAATACAAAAATAAAAATAAAATCTGACGCTCCCATTACCTCCCCTCATTCTCCGATCGATGGGTTGAATGAGACAAAAAATAGTTTGCAGTGAAGGCCCTTCACCCAAGTCTGTCCCAGTTTTCCTCTTTAAATTTTAAATTGCCCCAACCTTGTCCATTCCTTCATTTTGCCCATCCACTTTTTTTTCCTCCTCTTCTATGGTCGCGTCATAATGGTTTTTGCCAAGTCCTGCGAAAAATAGCCAAACCAATACATTTTCTTTTTTTTAAATTACTTTTTATTATTTACTACTTACTTATTTTTTACTTGGGCCCTTTTGGGGCCCCCCCAACTCCAAAGTCTTCCCCTTCTTCCTGTCCTTCAAATACGCAGCCCGGTGGTCCTTCCCTTTTCATCTGGGAAACATCAATGTAATTTTTTCCCCTGCCTCTGCTTCGTTCTTCTGGTTCCCATAGCAAAAGATCTTCAATCTCCCCTTGTGTCTCCACGGCCCCGCAAGTCCCCGTTTTTTGAATCTCGAGGCATTTGGGGAGGTCACTGTAGACCCTTTTTCATTTGATATTGCCTTTCCGCTTACATTGAAGGCACCGCGATAGGGGGTTATCAGCCGCCATTGCTTTAAAGGGGCTTTGAAGAGTCCATGTCGCGCCCATATAGAACACTGACTCACTTTCCGGGAACAGTCTTTTTCTTTTTTTCCCTCTGTAGTTTAAACCCAAATTTTTCCCGGTTTTTGTGCAGGCACTCCAAGCCAATCTTTTCTGACAAAATATAAAAAAAGCTTTTGGGGCCAACCTCCAGGGACTTTAAGTTGTCAACTTTCCCCGCCATTCTCCATTTTTTTAATAAGACAATAATTCCTTTTCCATTTAATAGCACCTTCAGTAAACCCTTTTTCAATACCTAAAAAGCCCTTAGAAATTTTTTTTTGAAAGCTTGTACCTTTTTAAATTTTAGAGTTGAATGTCCACTTTCACAACTTTAAAAATTATGTGACAAGTATCTTATTTTACTTAAAGTTTAGAAAGGATGCCAATCTGCTTTTTCCCAAACCATTAGTCTTGCCATTTTCCCCCGTTTTTTAAATTTTTGGGTTGGTTTCCCGTTGGTTTCAGCCCGTGTATTTAAAAGATGGCTCTGATCTTTACTCATTTGTGTTTGGGTCGCATCCTTTTGCATTTTCTTTATTTAACTCATTCCATATAATTGCTTTATACCTCAATAAATTTTGTTGTCGGAATCTAGGGTTTTTGAAAATTCTTTCATCAATTGAAATGGTTTTAAAGGAAATGATTATTTTAAACATGAATTTTTCCCAGAATATTGGGTTTTTGGGAAAATAAACAGCCTTGGGACACCCAAACTGATATTTTGAAGAGCTGCGTTTTTGGGTTTTTCACTGATGAAAATTTTGTAAAGAGCCTCCCAAATTTTACCCCCCCCCCTTTTATTCCAAATTTTGTAGTATGTGCTTAAAAACTTTGGGGTACCATCCTACAAGGCCTTTTCCCAAGTTGAAAAATTGTGGAAGAGATCTCTTTTAATTTCCATAAAAATTTAAAATTCTGAAGTTAAAACTTTCTCGACATATTTCTTCCCGTCTTAAAATTTTTATTCCCCCTTTAAAATTTCCCCATTTTATATTTTTGACGGCAAGTATTTTTCTTATAAAAACTTGTAATGGCTTCAGGATCGGTGTCCTACAATGCCGTCCCTTCTTTGGGGATAATGATTCAATTTTTTAGGCCATTCTTTAGTCCTCCTGATTTTTGACAAATTTTTGCAAAAGCCAGTGGGATGTCACCTCCCGTCCAACCGAATTTATTGTCTTGGGGGTTGCAGATAGCTTTTTCATTTTTTTTCTCTTACACGCAATGGGACATCTGTACCTGGAAAAACAAGCAACTTGTGTTTCCAATTTTCACACCCCCCCTTTTATTATATAAAATATTTTTTCAAAGTAAAACTTTTTAAGAAAAATTCGATCAGATCTACATTTTGAATCATCAAATTAATTTGCCATTTTCAACGGGGGCCCGTTTTATGTAAAAACACCTTGATAAGACGAAAGGTTTCCAACATGTCAACAAAAAATAAAGGACAAAAGGGCCCCTTTTACTTTTTTTGGGTAATTTTAATTTCGTATCATTAAAACATTTTTTTTATGTGGTACCAAAAAGTCTACATTGCTTCAAACTAAAACTGTCAGTTCCCAATAAGTTATGGTTGCTATGTGTCTTTCCTCTTTTCTTCTTGAGCAGCTTGTTTTTCTCAGCTTACAACTCAAAGCCCCATTGTAACTTGTATCAGTTGGTAATTTGGGAAAAGAGCCAATTCAAAAAAAAAAAGAATTAATGCAAACTATCCATCAATTTGATGATTTTTCTTAAATGCATAGATTGAATATTTTCAGCAAACAAACAAAAATTATATACATTAGTATGGGCCTGTGGGAAATGGCATCTAAATTCTACTTGTTTTAACGTCAAATACAATAATGAACTATATACTTAGATAGAAAAATTAAAAGTACTAAAAAATAAGTAAATAAATAATAGTTTAAATAATAGATAGATAGATAATAGATAGATAGAAGATAAAGATAGAAATAGATAATAGATAGATAGATAGATAGATAGATTGAGAATGAATAAACGAATAGATAAATTAAGACTTTCCTTACCTCTCAAATCCTATTTCAACTCTTTTCCAAGAAATTATTTATGAATGAAATGTATACATTTCTTAAAGCGAAAATTCTCCGTAACCAAACCTCTCTGACAAGATATCATTTTGGGGATGGGTGTCCAAATATTTTCAATCATTTTCACATCATGCAACAAAGATATGGGACACAGCGATAGACATAGGCTAAACAAGTTATTTAAGGTGTAAGAAACAGAACGCTTGGCTACTATACTTTTATAATTTAAACATTTCCTTTCTATCCACATCAATACACTCCCCCATTCCACAAAGTAAGATCATTTTTTTTGTATTTATGAAAAAAAAATAAATAAAATTTAAAAAAAACACTTTTATCCCTTATCCCCATCCAGGTAATAATAGGGAAATTATGAAAGCAAAGTTCAAAGCTTACTTGAAAAGGAGGACAATCGGAAATACTTTGGGGAAATACGCCCCGTTATCAACACCAAAGGACCGGGAGATGGAAATAAACTGGGAAGATTGGACAATTGATTTGTAGTATTGCAATATAAAATTGATAATAAATGTTGGGGGTTTTTGGAAAATAATCATAATAGTAATATTAATTGGATAATAATAATAACACTAATACTACTAATAATAATGATGATGATAATGATAATAATAATAATAATGATAAGGATAATAATAATTATAACAATAATAATTTAAAAAAATAATAATAATAATAATAATAATAATAATAATAATAATAATAATAATAAAATAATAAAAATAATAATAATAATAATAATAAGAATCCTATATAATATTGGGGTGAAAAGAGGAGTAGGAGCATCATCGTCATCATCATCTTTAAATCATCATCATTGCGATCATTGAAATTTCTGACTATTTTTTTTCATTTTGGTGTTTGGTTGTGTCTTCAGTTTTGCTTTTGGTGACACTGGTTTTGAATGCTGCATCTTTCACATCTAATTCAGTCGAGATCCAGTTGACTACTTTATCTGTAAACCTCCCTCAAATGAAAAAGGAATAGTTTACATGAAATAACAAAATTATGTTAATCTTCTTAATATTTTAAAAATAGAGATTATTTTTGCCACTCACGATGAAAATTCAAAGATTAATTTGAACTAATCTATACAACATTACTACATCGTCTTTCTTTAAATAGAAGTGAGTCACTTTCCTAATATCAATTCATATTGTCGTGATTATTTCAAAGATCAAAAATTGGAAAAAGGTCAAGGTCATCTATTATAAATTGTGTAATGATAAAACCAGTAGGGAAAAAAAATCCTCTGTCATTTCACTTGAGATGCTTTGAATTACAGCTGCAAGTCGCCGCTTTATATGTTGTGTGATCAAAAGCCGATCGAAAAAATCCTTCAATTAAAAATAAAAAAATCTCTTCTTGATTGTCAAAGTGTATCATTTTGTTGAACAAAAATACAGCTGTTCATTGAATTCCGTGGGTAAAAAGGGATTTGTCTTTTCTTCATAATATAACAAAATGCTTTATTCAGATTCATACCCTTACCTTGGGAAATTTTATGGAAATATAATCATCCTTGAATTTCAGGAAATGATTTATTGCATAGGTCATTATTCAAATGAGTTTATTTTTCAACCTCGGAAAGTTCCTTTTATTATTTTAAAAATCCCCCGTGATTTGGCATTGGTTGATTTTTTGCCAAAAGGGAACCATTTTTAATTATTTGAATTTAGCAGTGTGTAAACGATGCATTGAGCTATGCAATAATATTATGATTGCAAACGCCTCTTTGACGAGTAATATATAAAATTATTTAGAAGAAAAGAGAGAGAGAGAAGAGGGGAAAAGAGAGAGAGAGAGAGAGAGGGGGAAAAGAAGAGAGAGAGAGAGGTGGGGGGAAGAAAGAAAGAGAGGTAAAATTCAAAAAATGTATTACCATCAGAAGGCATGGAAATCATTTCTGTTTCTTGTGAGCTTTCATATCTGCACAATTTTTTTTTTGTTTCATCAAAACCTGCAAAGCTAACAAAAGCAATAAACCGTCGAATTTAAAACTGTCAAATGTTTATGTATACACGAGACAAACATACTGCCAATTTCATCACCTTTTGTTAGCTTAGTGTATTTATGAAAAATGATGTTTAATAATCATTTTTTCATCGTATCATTGAACACCTTTAAAC
>NW_027626550.1:0-5929 GCF_034508935.2 Berghia stephanieae
TCTTGTTGTTTTTTGTTGTTGTTGTGTTCTTGTTGTTTTCTTGTTGTTGTTGTGTGTTGTTGTTGTCGTAGTTGTTGTTGTTGTTTTGTTGTTGTTGTTGTTGTTGTTGTTTTGTTGTTGTTGTTGTTGTTGTTGTTGTTGTTGTTTGTTGTTATTCTTGTTGTTGTTGTTCTTGTTGTTATTCTTGTTGTTGTTGTCGTAGTTGTTGTTGTTGTTGTTGTTGTCGTAGTTGTTGTTGTTGCACTTGTTGTTGTTGTTGTTGTTGTTGTTGTTGCACTTGTTGTTGTTCTTGTTGTTATTCTTGTTGTTGTTGTCTTGTTGTTATTTGTGTTGTTGTTGTTGTTGTTGTTGTTGTCGTAGTTGTTGTTGTTGTTGTTGTCGTAGTTGTTGTTGTTGTTGTTGTTGTTGCACTTGTTGTTGTCGTAGTTGTTGTTGTTGCACTTGTTGTTGTTGTTGTTGTTGTTGTTGTAATTGTTGTTGTTGTTGCACTTGTTGTTGTTCTTGTTGTTATTTTTGTTGTTGTTGTTATTGTTGTTGCTGTTATTGTTGTTGTTGTTATTGTTGTTGCTGTTAATGCACTTGTTGTTGTTCTTGTTGTTGTTGTTATTGTTGTTGCTGTTAATGCACTTGTTGTTGTTGTTGCTGTTATTGTTGTTGCTGTTAATGCAGTTGTTATTGTTGTAGTTGTTGCCGTTATTCTATATTTGTCGATTCTAGACGGAAAGTCAATTTACATACATGAATCCATTGATTCCAACCAGTCAAGCTCACATTCTCCCCGCGTATATCTATATATAGAACATTCAACAAGCCAATGAACTCTTCAAAATGTTTTCATGCAAACAAACAATCAAAACTCGAAAGCTTAGACAATCGACTTTCATTCATTCGACCTTTTTTTTTTTTTGGCGTTTGATTCATCCACAAATCGAATCGATGTCATTCCTATCAGATCAAGAATTAATCGTTCGATTTTCTATAAGCTTTTCGGTCAGGTCACATCAATAGGCACACAATGAGAGATACCGTTAAGAACAGAAAATAATATGTCATACATACACACACACATACATACGTAAAACCTCTTTCCTCCCCCCCCCTCCCCCCCCACACACACAACATAAACACACACACGCGTGCATACGTAACCCCCTCTACCCCCCCCCCCACACCCGCACACATACACACACAAAAATACTTACATTAACGCACAAATTTTCAGCATCATCACACAATCAATTATGGTCTCCGTCTCTCTGTCTATCACACACACACTCACACACACACGCGCACACACACACTCACACACACACACGCACAGTCACTTATGATCTCCATCTCTCTGTCTCTCTATCTATCTCTCTCTCTATCTATCTGTCTCTCCCTCTCACTCCTTCTCTCTCTCTCTTTCTCTCTTCTCTCTCTCTATCTATCTATCTGTCTCTCCTTCTCTCTCCTTCTCTCTCTCTCTTTCTCTCTCTTCTCTCTCTCTTTCTCTTCTCTCTCTCTATCTATCTATCTCTCTATCTGTCTCTCCCTCTCTCTCTCTCCCTCTCTCTCTCTCTATCTCTCTCTCTCTCTTGAATTGAGTTATCAGACCTGAGAATAAGTGCACGTCAGTTTAAATCCGAATAGTATCGTTATGACATTTGATTCACAATCCCGGCATCTCACATTCCCAACCAAGTTTCCAAATGTCATTTACACTACCAGACAACTATAACGAAATATTCGTACAATTACAAATTCTCGACTCCCAATACTCTTCAACAGTCGTAACGTCACTTCCTTCCTACTCTGACGCATGGTAACTTAGTAACACTGGCTCTAAACTATCGGAACAATGGCGGACGCCGTATGAAGTATTTCTCAGGCGAGCATAAAAGCGTATCCAGATGGAAAAACCCCCATAAATTTGATCTTGTTTTGACTTTTACTCATTCTGATCTTAAGGCATATGAAAAGTTCTAGCCAGCATGAAGAATAAAAAGTAATGATTTTCTTTGTTTAGAACCAAGATGGCCGCCGTTGCCGGGCGGCGTGACACCAGACTACTGAATCCAATTTCAGAACTTAAAACTTGTTGGAAATGAAAATTTATTACCGGACAACATGATTTAAACGATCTTGAAGTATCATTTACTTGGTGGTGGTCCTTGTGTCTTCTATCCCCCCGATCTATGTATTTTTGTCCTGGCCCTGGCCGGAGTCCTTGGCTGGGAGGGATGTATAGATATTGTTTTAGGAGACGATGTTTTTTTTCCTTGTAAATCATCTCTCTCTTATGTATCATTTAAAAAAACATATGATTTGTAAACATTTGAGTGTATTCCTCTTAGTGGGATCTTGTGCTGATGTCTGGATGAGACTTATAGGTGGTCTCAAACTAAGTAGACTGATAGTGTGCTCTTGGAATCGACATCTTTTCCCTATTTGAACTAATTCTCCTTTGTCTTACCTTTTCCTCAAGTCCTTTTCTATTGTACATCTTGAATCTTTTCACTAATATCCCATTTTCTTCTTTTTTACTGGCGCTAATATGACCTAAATGTGTTGCAAGCGCCGTAAAACCCTTTAAAAATAAACACAACTATCCAATTTTCTTCCTTTTAATGGCGGTGATACGACCTAAATGTGTTACAAACGCAGTAAAACCCTTAAAAACCAACAACAACAAACAAAGCAAGTTTTCTTTACTCCTAGTGAAGGTACATTGTTGACCTATTAAAATACTTTTAACGACTATTATAAAGACTACGAACTTAAATATGTTTAACTCTTTCCTTACAAACTACAGGAATAATCGTCACGTTCGTTACGATGAAATCAACAACTTTATCATCTAATTATTCTTCCTTATTTATCATAAAACTCGACACTGTATTGTAGAGCTCATTTTGTTGAACAATATTATGTATAGAATGAACTTATAGGGAATGAAATTAGCGGAAGAGTAGCGTCCCTTGATTGGACGTCACCTTACAGAGAGAACGTCAAAATGGTTTTGCGCATGCGTCTCTCTCGTCCTCGCTTTCGGTGAAGTGTCTCATGCCGCACAACCAACATGACGTTCTCTCTCTAATAACTTTTCCTTTCGTGACTTCCAATCAAGGGACGCCACTCTTCCGCTAATCTCATTCCCTATAGAATGTACTTATTAATCTTCTGTTTGAGTAAGAAAATTCTATTTTTGTGTTTGGGTGGGTGTAGAGTTTTGTGGAAATTTCGGAAACGGGCCGGTAAGGAGATGGTTAAGTCAGCATCAGGTCTGCCCTCGACTGCATGTGAAGTCAGCGAGGATAACATTATGTCACACCCAATCACTATCCAAGAACTAACATAAAATATGATATTATCTTGTCACCGTGTCTTTATATAGAGATTAGTCATATCCTTTCTTTATCTCTCTCTCTCTCTCTCTCTCTCTCTCTCTCTCTCTCTCTCTCTCTCTCTCTCTCTCTCTTTCTTGCATTCTTTCTCTCTTTCTACTTTCTTCATTACTTTCTCTCTTCATCTATCTATATCTATCTATCTATCTATCTATCTTATCTATCTATCTATCTATCTATCTATCTATCTATCTATCTATCTATCTATCTATCTATTATCTATCTATCTATCTATCTATCTATCTATCTATCTATCTATCTATCTATCATCTATCTATCTATCTATCTATCTATTATCTATCTATCTATTATCTATCTATCTATCTATCTATCTATCTATCTATCTATCTATCTATCTATCTATCTATCTATCTATCTATCTATCTCTCTCTCTATCTATCTATCTATCTATCTATCTATCTATCTATCTATCTATCTATCTATCTATCTATCTATCTATCTCGCACACACATAAACAGACCAAGCACACTCATACATTAATCAGTTTTTAAAAATCCCCCTTGCGGGTGGTTGGATGGGAGCATCACCCTTGAATCGTATACCTATGATGTTCGCATGGGTGTACGATCCGATAGTGGCGGGTGGTTGGATGGGAGCATCACCCTTGAATCATATACCTATGATGTTCGCATGGGTGTACGATCCGATAGTGATGTCGTTTCTTCTTCTCTTTACTAGCCTATCCTGCTTCTTTGGTTTGTGATTGTATTTTTGACAGGGGATATTTTTTTTTCTGTAAATCTTCTGCCTGTTTGTTCTTGGTTATTTATAATTTAGCTTATGATATCTTTAGGTTATGATTTTGATTGACATTTGTACTATTTTTGTTAGTGTTAGATTGCTTGTTTTTTTGTTTCAGCGGTCTCTCATATAACCTCAATTGTGTTGGAAGAGACCTAAAGCAACAAACAAAAAAAATAAAATCCCCCTCCCCTCCCCCCTTATTTTTTTCTCTTGAATTCACGCCCCCCCCCCTCCCCTTCCTTCCCCTTCCTATCCCACACCGTCCCCGTTCCTGACAAGTTAGGGTCCGATATTGATTGATTTGTGTCTATAAAAGATATCGACCAGCCATTATGGCGAATACACTATACAAAACACTCGTTGTTTTGGGACACCGTGGATACGGGAATCTGGAAAATGGGGATAAATGGTTAGCCTTATAATGGAGGCTGTTGATTATTATTCTCTTTTTTCTTGGTCTTTATAACAACAATTATAATGATAATAAGAATGATGAGGATGGTGATGACATTCTTGTTGTTGTTGTTGTTGTTGTTGTTGTTGTTGTTGTTGTTGTTGTTGTTGTGTTTTTTTCTTGTTTTTGATTTTTCTTGTCATTTATAAATAACGCATAATGCTTCTTTTTCAACGAAAGAAGTGGATTTTATTGGAAGTCAGCTTCTAAAAATAAAAAAAATGTTTTTTTTTTTGTGTTGTTTTTGTTTTTCACAATCCACACATCTTTGTCATTTTATCTTCTCTCTGTCAAAAATTACGACTTACATCGATCCTGTCCATTCATTCCTTGATGTTGTCCTGCCACGTAATATTTTGTAATCGGTAAACGTTAACTCTCTCCCTACCAGCTATTTTCAGAATTTTACCCTAAAACTTCATACTCACCCAACACAAAAAATAGACGTTTTCAAACAAAATAGTAACGAGTATATTCGGTATATTTAGTCCAAGAAAATGAGCCCTGCAACAGAGGGTATAACTATATTAAAATGAAATCAGAATGAGAAAATTGTTGGTTACATCGTAACAAATGTGACGATTTTGCTGTAGGTGGTAAGACGGTTAATTGGGAAAGTCAATGCAATGCACGAGGTGTTTTTGATTAAGCGGTTTTCACGCATTATCCTATTATATCGATCTAGTCACTCATCCTTGTATGTCATTTTCTTGTACCTCTCTCTCTCTCACCCTCTCTGTCTCTCTGTCTCTCTCTCTCTCTCTCTCTCTCTGTCTCTCTCTGTCTCTCTTTCTCTGTCTCTCTCTCTTTCTCTCTCTCTCTCCCTCTCTCTCTTTCTCCCTCTCTCTCACCCTCTCTCTCTCTCTCTCTGTCTCTCTCTATCTCTCTATCTATCTCACTCTCAACCCCCCCCCCCTTCTCCCTTTCTGTCTCTCTCACCGTTTCACTACCCCCTCGCGTCGTATTATTATAATTTTTATCTATTAAAATGTAAGTAGCCACGTCGTCGTCGTCGTCCTTGTAGCAGCAGCTATCCTATCCCGTCACTGTTGAAACGGTTGTGGTGGCTTTTTGTAATATCAGGCCATTATTAGACTAGTGTACAACGTTATAACTGTTGCTTTATCGTTATAGGCGGGCGGGCGGTCGGGAAGGAAGGAATTCTCTCCGTATATTTTGGTGATTCGCATTTGTCTTGAATATGTGTTGGAATAATGTGTGTGTATGTGTGTGTGTAAACCTTCTTTTGATGATGGTATGAGTAAGTTGTGGACTGTGAAAAGTCATAAATAAAAATCGAATATAACAGCTTCAAGAACAA
>NW_027626552.1:0-5960 GCF_034508935.2 Berghia stephanieae
AGGGCATCCGACCAGGGTCAGGAAAAAAAACCAAAAACGAAGCAGAAACAAGTTGGAAAAAACAGATTAATATGGTGGAAAAGACCCCATAATAACTTCCTGCCCACTATGGGAAAATCAAAAACCCACCCTTTTTGTCATTTAATGGGGGGCTTTCGGCTGCCTCTCAAACCCCTAAAAAAATTTGAATAAGATAAAATATAAAAAATCAAAAAATATATTTTACAGAAGGGACGTACATTTTTTTTCTCGGTCGTTTCGGGGCTTCTAAAATTTTTTAGATTTTTTTTTTTTTTCCGACTGAAAAGGGTTTTGACCCCCAAAATTTTTTTTTCCTGTTTGGTTTTTTTTTTTAAAAAGCTGTATTTCATTTTTTTTAATGCTTCAGTCCCCCCCCTGTAACAGCTTTAAAAAATCATATAGAATATCTAAAAAGGGGACCACCAAATAAATTTCAAAAACCCAAAAAATTCATATGAAATAAAATTTAAAAAGGGTAAAACCCTTTATAATTTTCCTCACCCTGTGAGGATGAAACTGCTCCCAAGGGGCCCGGGTCTCATGCCGGGGGTTAAAACGCACTTTTGAGTGCAGATTGGTTTTGAAAGTCTTCGATTGATGGTGGTCTGGGGGAAAATGGACGACAATTCAAACTTCACAGTAAAAACATTTGTACGCGCGGGCATTGGGGGAAAATAAAGATCTTCCCAAAGGTGTGTAAAACATGCCAGACAAAGCATAGAGAAAAAAAAAATAAAGAAAAATCCACCCCCCCCCCCCCCCCCCTCAAAAAAAAAAAAAAAAAAAGAAAAATCATCCTTTCCTGGGGCAACTTCGACCTCTGTTACCCGGGCAGACAATAGAGGCAGGAAATTATTTGGGGTTGAATTTCTTTTCTCTGCTGTTTTTGGGGACTGTTTCATAAACCCCCTTTTTTTTCAAATTTTTAAAAATTAATTTTTTGTAAATTTTGTATTTTTGTTGGGAAAAAAATTAAAACCCCATTTTTTTTTCATTTTTTTAAATATGCACATACAGTTAGTAATGTTTGGATGACTTAAAAGGTCGGTTTATCGGCAAAGCTTTGCTACCCATTTAGTCCCCTTAAACAGGATTGAAATTAATAACAAGGACAAAACGTACTGGATTGGTATCTCAGTTGGGTGGCTTGTGTTTTTTTTTTAAAGGGGGTTTTCTTGATTTGTGAGTTTTTTTCTCAATCCCCGAAATCACCAACCTTGGAAAAACCCCAGACAACGTATTTATAGAGCGCGAAAATTTTCCCAAGGCAATAAGGTTTTTTTTTTAGCAGACATGGGATCGATTCCCCCGGGGTCAAAATCGGGAAAACCTCCGCTCAAATGTTTGTAATAACAAAATTGAGTGTGGCAGGGGTTTTGGGGGGTTTTATATTCAGATGTGATTTCTTTTCATTTTAATTTCCTCAGACTATACACTTTTTGTGCTTTATACGAATGATTAAGGAGGAAAAAATGGTTTTATTTTTTTCAACACATACCCTCAATACAAAATGTATATTTACCGACTTACAATTTAACACCCGATTACGGAAGGAGCCCTAATTTTTATGTCCTAGGAAAAAGTGTGTAATTCTCATCATGGTGTTTCTGCTTGGACCCCCGCTAAGACCGTACCCTAGTAGCCATCGTTAAAATTATAAACCGACACTGAAACCCAAAAAAAACTGGGATTTTGAGTAATTATTTGTTTTTTTTTTTGCACCCCGAGGGTGCCTTTTAAACCATGGAAACAAATTGGGCCCCAAATTTGGTTGAATTGGGAAAAACAATCACGATTTTTTTTTTTTTTTTGGTCAAAACTGGGATTTTTACGTCATTTGTTGTTAGTGTCAGGCTATAATTACGATGGACGGAAGGAGCCCCCAAAGGGTTTTCATATCTCCAATTTTTTTTTTTAGCCCCGGGCAAAAACGTATGTAAATTTTCTCACTGGTATTTACTGCATTGGACCGACTAAACAAAAACCCCCCAATCGGGACAAACCTACACTTTTACTTCATTCTGGAAGCAGTTTTTATAAAATGTCAAAAGTATTACCCCTTATATTTAAAATGTAACATGGGAAAACTGTTTTCATAAGCCAAAAAAAAGAAACGCTAATTTTTTTAAAAAAAAAATCTTTTAAACCTTAGCAAAAAATTTGATCCATTAACCCCAATTGGTACTAAATTTTTGATGAACATCCAAAAAAGGGAAAATTATTATCAAAAGGCAAAAAAGGTACCCAAAGTTTTTTATTCAGTTAAATTTTTCTTCAAAATGATTAACGGTTTTTATGAAATTTTTCCCATTTTCACTATAAAACAGGTTTTAACAGTTTTCCCCCGATTTTAACACTTAAAATTCTAAAACCATATAAATTTTCATTGGGTTTCCACCCTTTCCCCCAAAAAAAGTCACACTTAACATTTCATTACATCACCCAATTTAGAAAAATGAACATAAACGAAAAAAAACCCTTTTTTTTTCTCCTTTTTTTTTTCGGGGAAAAACAAAAGGGGGACCCCAATTTCCCTTTTTGTAATTTGATTGCATGGCACAAAATTGCCGAAAGTCATCAAAAACTTTTATAGTCCCTTTTTGGGAGACATTTACAGGGCAAAAAAATTGGGAAAAACAACAACTAAGAAACTGGGAATCTAAATTACTGAGACACAAATGAATGTTTTGATATTGGCAAAACACAAAAATACATACTGTAAATTTTTGATATGCTAAAATTTATGCTGCCCCATTTTCATGGTATCGCCCCTCTTTTTCAGTTTAACGCTGTTTCCCCCCCACCTTAAGACAGGTTTTTCACGGATTTCTCATGACCACATTTTAGAATGGGTTTTTTGGGGAAAAGGGGAATCGATGCCTGGCCCCCCATGGCCATTTTTCCCCATGACATTTTCCTATAGGCAAAAACCCCAAATCATTCTATTCAATTCCCCTCTAGTGAGGCCCCCTATTAAAAAAAGGAGCCTTTTTTTTCGAATCCATAGCGACCGCTGAACGTTTTTTCTCAAAAAGATGATTAAAAAAAAGGAAAAATTTTGGACAAACTGTATTTATTTTATAAACTATTTTAAGGGATGGGCAATATGGTACCCTTTAAAAACGTGAACTCATAAGTGTTTTGTTGAGGAAGGCGAAATATTTATTGGATGATTTAGCATTGAGTTTTGCAGAACAAAAAATTTTTAAAAAAACCCCCCAAAAAAACAAAAAACAATGAAAAAAAAACAAACCCCGAAGAAGTAAAAACAAACCCAAACAAAAAAAATAAAAAAAAAAAAAAAGAATACTAAAATAAAAAAAGACAACCTAACAAAAAAAAAAACACCAAAACAAATAAATAAAAACAAACCAAATTGCATGACCCGTATCCGATACCTCATTGTAGTTGGACCTTACTGTGTAGCAAAAGGGGCTGCAATTTTTGGTTTTTTTTGCTGAACACTTTTCCATTTGTAAAGGGGCCCAAAAGGGAAGGCCCCCCTTGTTGGTCAACATAAAATCGGGCCCCCACTTCGGCCATGGTCCAAAAACCCCCAGTGTTGGTAGATGGAGTCAAAGTCTTAAGGTATCTTTGGCCCCCAAATAAGTATTGCTTTAAGTCGGAATTAAATTTCTAGTAAATTTAAATATCCCCAGGGTTAATAAACAAAAGAAAAAATAAAAGACCCCTTTATTCATCTCAGGGGGGGAAAAATTTGTCTTTTATTTCTCTTAAAATTCCGGAAACGGGAAAACCCCGGGCGCGCCACAGTCAGCCCGCAAACTGAGGGGGCCAAGGTACTTTGCTAAGGCCAAAGAAGGGGGAATCGAACTGGGTCCCTTGGGGGTACGAAGCAAAGCCCGTACCGGGGGAGCCATCTGTTCCATTGGTGATTGGTTCATACATTTAAAAACAAATGCCCCTTTAACTTCAGCGAAAAAAAACTACTTGAAACTGGCACGAATTTTGAACTTCCCGAGAAAAAAAATTTTTTGGTTTAGGACGTAAAAGGGTTTATGGTGGCCAATTTTTGGGATGGCCCTGAAACTTCCATCCCGAAACATTCTTCTTCTGTTGAAAGTCCCCCATCTAAAAGGGAATCAAAAAAGGGAAACAACCCACAATTTAAAAGGAAAATTTAATAACAAAAATATGTAAATGTAATAAAACATATTTTTATGGAAGAAGTTTCCATTTTACGTATCTAGGAGAAAAAAAAACGAAAAGGAGGAACTCATGTGAACCGCCCAGAATTTACAAAAAACTAGACCTTTTCTGCAAGCTAAAAAAAAGTGGGGCGAAAAAGAAATCCAAAACCAACACAAACATTAACGATTTTTAAATCCAGGGAAATAATTTTACTGTATGAGGTGAAAATGGGGCGAAATAAAGCCCCCGAAAATTAAATGAGGTTTTTTGTAATCTTGTCTCTACAAATTTAAACATCATTTTGGGAAGATTCGGTCTCAAAGACACCTTAGGGAAAAAACGGTGTCAAAAAAAACCCAGTCCAACAAGAAAATGGAAGGGAAGGGGTTTTTTGTGAAAGGGGAAGAGGGGTAAAAACAAAAAAGAAATAATTGAAAATGGAACACAAAACCAGGGGGAAAAAAGGGGTCGCCCACCAACAACCTGCGGGAATTTTGGGGACAGCGACCCAATTTCACGGTGTGAAGCCAAGAGACTCTCCTGGCGGTTTTTGTGGTTAAAAAAATCCGATGGCCAGGGAAAAAAGCGCCGTATTTTTTTTTTTTTATTGTAAAAAAGTTTAAAGATTTCTTTTTTTAAATGTTTATAAAAATTAAAAACTTTCTTGATATTTTTTTTTTTAAAAAAATTAAAAATTTAATTAGATTAAGGTTTTTGAAAAAAAAATAAAAATTCTTTAAACCAAAAAAATTTTGATATCGAAAAAAATGAAGAACTTTTTGGGACTTTGCAACGAATATCGTGAAAATTCGTGGAAATTTTTTTTTGATAAAGATTTTCATTTTTCAAAAGACAATATTTAAAACAGTAAATTAAACAATATTTTTTGAAAGCTAAAATCCATTTTTAAAAAAAACAAAAAAAAAAAAGCAAAGGTAATTTTTTAAAAATACGGTAGGCAATCAATTCAAATTAAGATTAAAAGGTTAATCTATCCCGTCTAATGGTTCCGTTTTTCAGCAGCGTTTGGAGTTTCCCATGAGATTCGTGGCCGGGAAATCGATTCGTTTCCATTTCTTTCTCATCAGACCCATTTCCCAAGTCTTTACCTTTTACTGTACTGTTCCAGAAGGGTTTACGAACTTTTCTCTGTTTACCCCGTATTTTTTAAAAATATACAGATTTTGCATTTTTAAACCCTCCCCTTTCCACCATTTTTGAATTTTTTTGCCAAAAACTTCCACCCACCCAACACAAAAATAGGGAAAAATTTCTTACTCAAACAGAAAAACAAAAAGCACTTCTCCCCAAAATTGTTCGACAATATGAACTTATTACAGAAGTCAAGTTTTTTTATAACTATGCAAAAAAAAAAGAATCTGGATGAGAAAAGTTGACATTTTCATCGTAACAAATGTGAGATTTTCCCAAAGGTGTAAGGGGGGGGTTTTTAATGGGAGCAATCTATATAAGTTTTTGTCCCCAAACGGTCATCGATACTGATTTTCGTGAAACGTTTGGAATTTCTCAATAAATTAAACACGCGGCTTTGCTCAAAAAATTGTAAACACACCCCTGATCAAAACTGAGCAAAAAGACCAATTGGGGATGTTTTTATATTTCTCCCCAAAAGTGAACACTTTTTTTATATGTGATTTTTTGGCCGCTTTGTAATGGACCCCAAAGGCCAAAGGAAAGGTAATATAAAGGGAAACGCTTCCAAAATTTACAACATTTGGAATATAAACAAAAAAAACAAATTTGTAAATGAATTTTTTTAATGGAAA
>NW_027626553.1:0-5958 GCF_034508935.2 Berghia stephanieae
ATATTTATATATAATATTTATTTAAATATATATTAATAAATATATAATATAAATTTCTGAATCCCTTCTTTAAATTTTTAAATTTCCCCGTCCTTTGGAATTTTTTATATGTAATTTTCGTTACGCTTACACTTTTTATTCCTTACCATTCCTTTTTTTTAATTGTTATGTTTGGGATGTTAATTTGGGGATTTTTTGTCGTACAAAATTTCCTTTTTGGAGAAATTTTAAAACCTATTTTTATATATTTTAATTTATATATTTTTTATTTTTTTATATATTTTTATTATAATCATGATTTGAATCCTTTTGTAAAAAAACAAACACAAAAATTAGTTTTTAATCAAAACAAATTTTTTTAAAAATTTTTCGGCCTTTAAACTCAATGGAAACATTGAGCGTTTTTTTCTTTTATAACCCGTTGCCAAATTTTGGGGTTTTGAATGCCATTGTTTTAAAGTGTTTGGCATTTTTTTTTTTAAAGGCGTTTTGCTATTTTCACTTTTATGTTTTTTTTTGCTTTTTTTTTATTTGTTTTGTGTGTGTATGTGTGTGTGGCGGGTGGGGGGGGGGGAGGCGGGGGTGGTCATTTTTTTTTGTATTGTTTTTTTTTTTATATTTTGTTTTTAATAACTTAATATATCTATTTGAGACAATATTTTTAAAAATCATAATATAACAATGTTCACGCTTAACCTGGCAGTCGTCATGGTGGACATTTTTATTAATCTAGTCTCTAAATATAGCGGCTGGTTTGGAAAATTAGAGTTATTTCCCACAATTATGTTCATTTTTTGCAGGGATGAAACGTGTAGTATAATTTTTTAAATTTTTGTAACCTTTTCGATTTTTCTGTGATTGTTTGGCAATTGTGTTGTCAAGTTAAATCTGGCAACCCGACTGATACTTACATACAAAAACTACTATTTGAAATGCAAATATATTCGCGAAATATGCAATTCGAGATTTTTTTTGTGAATAATGAAGAATGCTATGATTCGTCACGGGCGCAGTGTATGATACTGGACCATCTGGGTTGTGTCACTTGTTTTCTTGGTGTCCGACTACTTTTTGGTTTACACGATTTCAGGTTATGTTCAATTCAGTTCTCTTTACTTCTTCTTCTGTAATTCATTTCCTTCAACGTTCGCGATACCTTTTCTACTCTTCCTCTCTCTCTCTCTCTCTCATATCTCTCACTCTCGCTTCTCTCTCTATCTCTCTCTATCTATCTCTATCTCTCTTTCTCTCTCTCTATATAATTCTTTCTCTGTCTCTCTCTCTATCTCTCTCTATATTCATCTCTTATTATTCTTCCTCCTTCTTCTTCTTTACGTTTTTCTCTCTATATCTCATTCCTTTCGTTTTATCTACTATCTCCTCTCTTCTTTCGTTTTACTACCTCTCTATCTTGCTCTCTCTATCCCTCTCTCTCTCTCTATCTCTTTCTCTCTCTCTATCTTTCATTTCTCTCTTTCTTTCTTCTCGACTGCCATTCACTATAACTAAGACTCTATCATGTATCTATCTCTCTATTTTATCGCATCATACATGCTTTATGTGCTCGCTTGTAGACTAGTTACTAATTGTAAAAGGCTGTGTGCACTTTTAGGTGATTTTTATATATATTGGGATTATTCCTACTTATATATATTACTATATATATATATATATATATATATATAGTTATATAAAATATAGGCAAAAATCCATAAATATCAGTGTTCAACTTTTTGAGAAAGCGAGTTTTTTACATACTTTTTAAGTATAAAACTATTAAAAAATTTTACAGATTATGCTTCTTGTCACACGCGCACACACACACTCACACACACACACACACACACTAAATTATTATATACTATATATATATATTATATATCTTACTATATATATATCCGATGGCGTCACCTGTCTGCTTTCTTAAAAACTTTCATGACATCATTGTCATCATGATGGTGATATTTTTACTCCGGGCATCCAGTAAACGGCTACTGGGTCTCTACATTAACGGCACAGTGCCTATGACTTGACAGCCTGAATATTAAGGACCCTCAACTTTCCATGCATTCTGTGAAAAATAAATTAACATAACCTACCTATTACAGATTTTGGCGATATCTTGTCCTTAAAAAATTGTTAGGTTAGTATGACCAACACTTTGGAATAACTCTCCAAACCTGGGACGTGTAAAGCAAATTCCAGGTTTGAGAGGGTTTTTACTAAGATTTGGGTCATTGTAATCGATCTATAATTAAGGAATGCGATTTAATGGCCAAAAATCTCTTTTTTTAAAACGTGTTCTAATGATGTACGCTCGATTTCTCACCACCTCCCCCCCCCCCCCCCCCCCCCTCCAAACACAACCTTATCACATCCCCCCCCCTCAAAACCAACCTTATCATCCCCCCCCCCCCCCTCCAAAAACCAACCTTATCAATCCCCACCCCCCTCCATTCCCCACCTTACCACCCCTCCTACCCGCACAAACGATTCAATGAGCCAATATCCACGATGCCCATCTGGCCATAGGGCAACAAGAACGTGACATTTTCTTCAATGTTATATCTCTAGATGCAATCGGATCGTTGTCTGGCTAGAAATGGACGCACTTTTCCTCAATTTTCGATTATTATGATTAATCAACCCCCCCCACAAAAACACGAGATAGTGAGAGGGTGAGTGAGAGAGAGAAGAGAGAGAGAGAGATTAGATGATAGATAGATAGATAGATTGCTAGAGAGAGAGATAGAGACGAGAGAGACAGTAAGAGGAGACAGAGAAGATATAGACATGAGGAGAGAGACCACCCAAAGACAGAAAGTGAGAGGATGAGAGAGGGAGAGGGAGAGAGAGATAACGACAGAATGCGAGAGTCGAGAGACGAAAGAAGTGAGAGAGACTCGGGGGTGGGGGGAAACAGGGGGGGGGGGGGCGGGGGGAGAGGCAAAAGGGAAGAGAGAGAGAGAGAGAGAGTGAAACGAAAACAGAGAGAGATAATAATATTTAACTTAGTTAAGTAGCTCGTATTGTAGGACACTCGCTCTCGAATCAGAAGGCCCCTGTGTTGAGCCTCGTTACGGCGGCACAGTGGGAGTCTTTGATATAAAATCTTTTCTCAAATTCTCTCATCGTATGCAATTGTAAAATGAGTACATGGTCGATAGTAGGGTTGTGTCTGTCGGAAAAAAAAGTAAAATCGCCTAATATGCGTTATATCTCGTTGTACATGTTACGTGTTGCTGTTGGTCAGGTACCCTTTTTTAAAGCGCTTTGAGTACGTTAGTGAATTTTACCCTTTATAAAAGATCAAGTTTTCTTCTTTTTTTTTTTTTCCTTTTTAAAGTTATCTCAAATCTGACCAGTAAGCTCGAGATCTTTAACTATTTGGATTACCTCCCTTTTTGGATGTTTCGTCACAATCAACAAACTTCGTCAATTATTCTCCCGGCGAGGACGTGCTTTCTCTGATGTTTTGATACCAATATTCACGTTCGTACTTAAATCTCAGGACACGGACGATCCTTTGAAATTCAGAACAATTATTAGACGATTTAATAGTATTGCTACCCAGGAGGAACATTGCGTCTTTCATGTAACAAAAAAGTGATAAATTTATGATATAGGATTCTTTCATAGTTTTAGATTCATTAAATATTAATTAGGTTTTTTTTCTTTGTTTTTTGTTGTTTTTTTTTTTTTGGGGGGGGGGGGTTCGCGCCAAAATAATTCAGGAGCGTGAATGTTATTGAGCAATTTAAAAAAATCGAATACGATACATGCAAGGCCGTGAAAAAGTCCCTTCATTCCACTCCTCGAAGTATATTTTAAAGATATTTCTTAACCAATAATTGTTGAAATACTTCATTTTGCAATGAATTCAGGTTTTCTATAGTCATCATTTCGAAACTTTATTTGGTCCATCATATAAACGTGTCTAAAATCCCCTATTTATTTGGGGTAGCACTTATCGATTACTGAGCAGAAAGGAAAACAAATATCGACTTAAAAAACAAATTAATTACCGATCGATATTCAAGTACTTTAAAAAAACTTGTAGTCGGAATCCCCTTTGTCCTAACCATATGTTACAGCGAATGACATAAACCAATCGGATGGAGAAAAGGTTTGAACTGACATATTGCCAAGTTTAGTTAGAAGGTCAATTCCTATCCAAATTGAGATCTTGTCATAATGATTAAATCAACTCTTTTTGTACATCTTCGAGAAATATCAAAGATTAATTTCACCTCTAAATAATTTTTACAGCTAGTCAAGTTGAACAATTTTGAAATTTGAGAAAAGTTGCAGGATCCCTTTCCATACATCTGACCAAAATCACCCGATTTACTTCAAATAAAGATTAAAATGCTCTGGAGGGCACAATCTTTCAGAAAATGCAACTCCAAAATTTTCTTCCGACTGATTATGTTATGCACTGACATATATTTCAGTTTAACAAAATTAATGCGTTGAATGAGAATTTCTCGTTGCTTAAAATATTCATCTTCATTTAAAAGAGTACATTGGACAATCCTAGTTTTTTAAATGTTGTCATATGTTTATCGATAAACATCAGAAAAGGCAGTTACGATTTCTGGGACATGTTGTGGAGAAGAGACAGAATAGAAAAATTGTTGATATCTGGGATGATCGAAGGATACAGAGATAGAGGAAGGCAGAGAATGACATATCTAAATAACCCAAGAATGGCCCCAACGAGATTTAAAAAGCAACGCAGATTTCAGGCGCACCACAGAGGATCGTGATACGTGGAGACACTGATCGGTAACGTGTTCAAGAGTACAAGCAACGATGGATGATGATGTAAAAGTCATTGGAAGTTGCCAAACACAGTCTGTCCTTCCATGATACTATTTTACTTGTTAGTCTCGTCCTATTGCTCCAAGATAATTTTAATAGTTAAATACAGGATTACAAAAGTTAGTTTTGGAAAGACAAAAAATACACTTTTATCTACACTTTTATCAGTATCGACGAGTATCGACTAAATAGCTAAATTATCACTTGACTTACTTGACTTAGATGCCTTTCGCGTCTCGACCGAAAGATCGGGTCCCCCTTGGCTGTTTCCGTATTTCCTGTGTGAGGTGTCTCCAATATTGCCGGTCCTCTGCTAGGGTTCTCAGATTTTCAAGGTCCCCTGCCGTTATGGACTAATGCTTTGTCCAAGTGTTGTGAGGTTTTTGTTTAGGATCACAGGGAGTGTTGTGATCGGGCTTCCTCTGAAAAGGTTCCCGTGTTTTTTGGAAGTATCCGACATGGCTTGGTTTTCTGGTATGTTTTTGTCCTGCGTAGTATGTGACCGAAAAGTTGCCATCGCTGTTGTAAAATGTCAAGGGGGATTGGGCTTTTTTTGTGATCTTATAGAGTGATTCATTTGAGATCTTTTTGGGGGATTTGATGTCCAGTACCCTTCTTAGCTGTGTGCGATTTGGGAAGCATCCAGATGTTCTTCTTCGGGTTTGTCAACGCCCAAGTGCCGCAGTTTTTACAGAAGTACCGGTTTTACAAGAGCATGGTACAGTTTCAGTTTGGTTTTTCTCTTTATTTTGTCACCTCTAATCCATTTCAATTTGGGGAGTTTACTGAGTGCGGCGTTTGATAGCTGTTTTTTTCTTTGTCATCCTCGGTGTCTCCAATTAGTGAGCCCACTTTCTTTGTTCTTTTCCATTCCTCTTTGTTCCTCGATATTGTTGTAAATTCGGTTTTATTGGCATTGACTTTGGGGTTATATTTCATGGGGTATTTTGTATGATGTCTATATTTGCTGGTGTTGATCCAATAAAATCGACATCATCTGCATAGGCGATTTCTCTAGGGATTGCATTCTCAATATGATCGTTGGTTTTGGAATGACTTTTCGAACTTCTTTCAGAGCGTGTTTTTAAGTATATTTGAAAAAGTCGGGCTAGACTATCTCCTTGGGGCCCCCGT
>NW_027626554.1:0-5958 GCF_034508935.2 Berghia stephanieae
TTGCAAACCAAAAAAACCCTTAAAACGAAAAAACGTTTTCAAAAAAAGGGGTGACGCGAAGCTGCAGAATTTTAGAAAAATCGAACCCCGTATGTAAGAGTTAAAAGGGCCCTGTCTTATGAGTCTGTGTGTGAAATGTGTGTGGGTTTGTGTGGTGTGTGTGTGCTTGTGTGTGTATGTTTGTGTTGTGTATGTCATGCTTTATGCCTTGATATGTTCAAATTATAACGCGAGAAATTCCCAGAAAAGGGTTGATTCTAATCGTATGGAAGTCTGGTGGTCAAAAGTAGCGTTGTGATCAACTGGATGGTCGTGTGGTCCTTTTTCTACAGGCAGTAATGGGTTCGATGTTTAAATAATGACGATGTGATACGTTTAATACACTGGGAATCGACAATAGATGGGATGTATTAGTGCAATATTTGACAAATGAACACGATTTACTTTTTTTTCCCCTCCCCAGAGCTGACCGTATGTGGCCGAAGGAAACTCTCACTACCCCATGTCGGATCAGGTAATCTTATCATTTCAATGACCATTATCCACAATATATATTTATTTGATATTAAGTTGGGAAAATCATCGCGTGCTGTAGTACTGCTCTTTAAAAATGAATACAATTCTATTTATTTATCCATAGGGACATTTTCTCGAGGTCTTTTCCCAAGGAAGACATGGAATAACCCAGGTTTTAGCCGCAGTGCAGCGCCAAGGATTGCGCTAGGGCCGGGTGACTTGCTCAAAAATCACACCTTGGGGTACGAAGCAAAGATCGCCCCGCTGAGCCATGCTGCCCCGATCCCCAACAGACGCGATGATCACTGTTGGGGAGTTCAGAAAAAATAATCTTGAACCCGGATTTCGATTCCCTTTTTTTTGAGGCGAGTGTCCACTAATTAAGCCGGTTGAGACCGACACGTTTGTTTGCATTAAGGCTGTATTGTATGTCGAAACTTTTGGAGTCTACTGTACGACGGATTATAGCCCGTAGTTTTGGACCCCTAGTCGAATAGAGGGCGGTGCAACTTGAATCACCATACTCGGTTTTAAATGGGTACTTGGCCATACGTTTGCCATATTTCATCTTGCAATAATTTTTGGGCAGGAAACCTGTCGATTGATCTGAGCATATTTAATGAATAGTGCACAATCAAAAAATAGATACAATATTTAAGGCTTGCTAATACATACACAAGAATATCCTAGGCTAGATTTTTCAAGTATTTATGACCTAAAATTGTCACAAGCGCCTTCAAATCTCACACTAATCAGGTTTTTGGCAGCCGTTTTCCCCTTAGTATCACCACACTCCCATTATGGGCCCTGTAGAACAAATAAATACAATATTATAAAAGATAAAAAGGGTCAACGATGAACCAACATCTTGATTTTGACAATTATTTTCCAAAAACGATATCTTCTCACCTTTTCAACATTTAAAACATTCTCCCCCTTTTCCATCCATTCTCTCCCCCATCTCCCTATCCCAACAGCCGAGGGGGATGTGTTTGCTCCATGGTAAAAGATGACCAGATTTTAGTTTTCTTCTAACAGCCAAACAAAAGGTCAGTGTTTTTCCGAAGTAAAAGATTTCACAACCTACACACTCAAACTCTCTCTTTTTCTCTCTCTCTCTCTCTCTCTCTCTCTCTCTCCAAAACACACATACACACACACATACAACCACACATACACGCAACAATAAACCCACACACACACAAACACCAATTTGGACAATAAATTAATTTGAACTAAAGACTTTCACAATGTTTAAATCAATCTTTGCTGCCTTTTCACGTCCACGAGAGCAATTTCTTAGGCTATTGAGATATCCCCCCCCATTTAGACTAACTCAATTAACTTCATCTAGTCTAACATTGAGAAAAAATCTCACTTGATCTACAGGGAAACCCTTTTACTCCAGCATGAAAGACGATCAACATCAAAGGCCACAAAGCCTACCCGTTTGGTCTTTCCCCCAAAAGCTCCAAGCATCATCACCACGTCCATTCCCCAAAAACCCTTGACCAATGATAACCCAATCTATGCCACATACCACTCTGTCGGGAGACTCCATGATTTACCTGGACGAAGACGTGACAATGTCCAGCCAAGAGAGGCATTCGCTCTTCAATATCTAGGAGAGGTAATACCTTGAATAAATTGTGTGGCCGGTGATTCAGCAATTTTAAGTAGGGACCAATGGCCGGTGGGGGCAGAAATCGTGGAAATTCGGGTCCCGAATTTTGTCCTTTTTTTAAAGGCATTTTAAAAACAAAATTACTTCACTCGACTGGATTGTGAATGAGTACCTGTCTTCCCGATGTACTGATCCCCATTTTCCGGTTTGCTAGTATTTTGTCTTTAAATTTTGAAGGGATTCCTTGGGTTATATCCGGCCCGGGTCGAGTCATGGTTGAAAAGGAAAAAATGTATAAAATGATTTTTGGGGATTATTTCCTTGTGAATTGTTTGTCCTTTTGTTTTTGATTTGAATAAATATTGTCAGCATCGGAGTGTAATTCCTCGTGGGATATGGTTTGTATTTGGTTGGCTTTAAATTCTTACTGATTGAAGACGAAAAAGAAGTTAAGTTTAAACGTTTTAGTTGTACATAATAGTATTCGTTTTATTCAGAGCTATTGTACTGCCTTAACCTTTGTACGGAAAAAGTCTTATTAAAAATCGTAGTACAAAATTGTACTCATTAAAAAAAAGTCCCGTATCCCCATAAACTAAAATTTTCTAAAACCCGTTTTATTCTCTCCATTCTAAACAAAATTCTCCATTCCGGTGTCCTTCGAACCCCACACCAAACTCGGATCCAAAGTCAACTCGTCCGACTCCTGTAAGATGCATCTTGACTTACACGAAAGTGTAAAATTGTCTGTACTGAAAAAAATAGGGTTTTGGTGCGAAACTGCTCATAACTGGAAATTATATAGGGGTATCAATTTTTGTAGCTTATTTTAAATAAATAAAATAATTCTTTTTTTTATCCCCAAGGGAAATTTGTCTTTCGGTCTATTCCAAAGGAAGACTGGAATAACCAAGGCGTCAGCCGCAAGCACGCCGCAAAGGAGCTAAGGTGGGGTGACTTGTTCAAGGCCACATAACCGGGCGGGTATCGGTACCTCTTGGGTCCGAAGCAAAGACCATACCGCTGAGCCACGCTGCCCCAAAGTGGAGCTACACCGAGCGGAATTGCCATTGAATATGGAAATTTTGGTTGGAGAGGGGGTCGTATTTACCTAAGGACGGAGAAATATTGTCACTCAACTGATTGGGGATTCGTCGCCCATTACACCCTTGCGTTTTTGTCATTTGTCTTTTTCAACGTGGCTTTGTGTCCATGTTCTAAAATTAGGTAATTAATTTCGCTCTGGCCCTGCCTGGGTAATTTGCTAAAAACATTCAAATGTTTTATCTTTTTTGGAATTTTTGTTGTTCTAAATCATCACATTAATATCAAATACTGTATTTACTAATTAGTACTTGCATCTATCAGGTCTAACCGTCGTTGCGGATCAGTTTTGTTTACTCATGCCATTTCTGCTGTTTGATTAGCTCCCTTTGTCTTCCTTTCTCTGGATGCTTGCATGTGCAGAACTATTATCTAAGCTTTTATCTTTATACGTAAATGTTGCAGCCGAAGAAATAAATAACTCGGGGGGTTTGGGAGGGGAAGCACACCCTTGAATCATTTACCTATGATGTTCGCATGGTGTACGATCCGATAGTGATGTCGTTTCTTCTCTTTACTAGCCATCCTGCTTCTTTTGTTTGTGATTGTATTTTTGACAGGGGATTTTTTTTTTTCTGAAAATCTCTGCCGTTTGTTCTTGGTTATTTATAATTTAGCTTATGATATCTTTAGGTTATGATTTTGATTACATTTGTACTTTTTTTTTAGATTGCTTTTTTTTTTGTTTCGGGCGGTCTCTCATATAACCTCAATTGTGTTGGAAGAGACCTAAAGCAACAAACAAAAAAAAAAACAAAAAAAAAAACAATGTGAATTGAATGTAAGCTTTAATTTAATATACGAAAACGGATAAAATGGACGTTACGGGTTTCCCCTTTAAACAAAAAAACAGGGTGAATGAAACGCTACAGGCGAATGAGATAATTGGTAGTAGCGTCTTTCTTTTTTGTTTATAAAGGAGAAACCCGAAAATTTTTCGTATATAAAATTAAGCTTACATTCAATTTCATTTTAATCCTTTTATTAACACTTTAAAGATTTTTAAATATCGCAACCACCATAAAACACAGTTTTTATTTTCATCTAAATCTACTATCTTGCTTTCTGCCTTTTCAATACCCATGTGTGTTTGCAAGGGCTGCTAAACTCATAAAAAACAAATGTAACAACGGTCCATATTGTGTATATAATATATATTGTATATTCCAGGCCATGGGATGACGATGAGAAAGAGGCTGTGTCATCAATAGTCTTCCTGTGTTTTTTCCTGGGCACAAAGGGTGAATGTCCTCCTGTCATCTAAATCTTAATAATTATAAAAATATTTTTAAAGCTCCAAACGGGAGTTCTAGACGCATAGACACCGGGCAACAAACCTTGAAATTTGGGATCTGAAATTATTCGGCAAATTAAGGTCATCTTTATTTATTGATCTTTGACTGGGTGCATACGGCAGGGGGGTACTTTCTGTTTTCTATTTCCCCTTATGTTTCCAACTGCTTTCTGTCTTTGTCTTTGGGAATGAATTGCTTGTTTTTCCCGACTTTGGTCGGGAGTCCTTGGGTGAAGGGAAACATCGAAGTATATTATAGTTTTGGGAGATATTTTATTCCTTGTAAATCATCTGTTATGTACTGTTATTTTCATTTTCACATGATTTGTAAAACATTTGAGTGTGTTCCTCTTATGGGATCTGTGCTTGTGTCTGGATGAGACTTAGGTCATCTCAAACTAATACTTTGATAGTGTGCTCTTGGAATGGACATCGTTCCTATTTGAACCCAAATTTCCCCTTTGTCTTAAATTTCCTTATGTGCTATAATTGTAATTCTAGAACTTTTACTATCACGTTTTCTTCCTTTTACTGGCCTGATATGACCTTGTGTTGCGAAAAGCCGTAAACCCTTAAAAACATTGATCTTTGAATAAATCGAAATCGTTTGAAATAGATGTGTTGTCAAATATGAATAAGTTGGTTAAAAAATCAAATTCTTAGTAGACGCATTTAATATGGCTTAATTGTGGAACTTTAAATTTTGCGGCTATATGGTCTTGGTATGAGACTTCTTTCGGATCTGAAGGTCCTGGTTCGAACCTGCTCGGAGCCAATTAGTCTTTGGAAAAGGCTCTTTACTCACATTTTCATCGTACTCGGGAGTAAAAAGTACCTGCCGTCATCAGCATCGTCTTTGTCGTAAAAAATTATATCACCTAAAAGGCGTTATGTCTCGTTGATATGTTACGTGTTGCTGTTGGTCAGAGACCCGTTGTAAAGCGCTTTGATCACGTTTAGGGATATTCCTATATAAAAGCTCGTTTTATTTTAATTGCACTGTAAAACGATAGAACAAAAATGAATTCAACAGCTTTTAATAACAAAATGCTTAAATGCAACAAGAATAACTTAAAAACTCTCTCCAACCAACACACAAAATGGAAATAACAGTGATATATAGTTAATTTTCTGTTGTTGCGAAGGTGCGACCCCAAATTTATTGTTTTATTTTGAGCAGTTATTTTCATTTTGTTCACTTTTACAAGGACTGTTTATCGACATTTTATTTCTTTGAAAATTAATTTCAGGAAAGAATTATTCTTCCCTCATGTGGGTGGATGGGTGAGTCCAACTTTTGTTCATTCAAAAAAATTATGGCCCGACTAACTTGAAATTTTAATCCAAGATAAAATATAACCTTGGTCAAATTCATACTCTTCTTTAGGGGAGTAAATTGGTCTTAAACTGCAAGACATTT
>NW_027626555.1:0-5956 GCF_034508935.2 Berghia stephanieae
TGTTGGCCTGGGTGAAATCTATCAAATATGTATATTTTGCAAATTTGTGTGAAGATTTTAAATCTGAGGGGAGGGGGGGGGGTGGGGGGGGGGGGGGGGGGGGGGTGGAGGGGGGTCTTAGTCACTCTAACTGTTGGCCTCGATGAAAAATCTATCATGGGACGTGGGTTTGTTTTGTTTTTTTTATTTTTGTTTTCTCGTTTTTTGTTTTGTTTTGTTTTTTTTTGTTGTTTTTTTTGTTTTTGTTTTGCTGTTTGTGTTTTTTTTTTGGTCTTTTTTTTTTGTTTTTTTGTTTGTTTTTTTTTTGGTTGTTGTTGTTGTTTTTATTTTAAGATGATGTCAGTATCGTTTTAATTTGTCCAATTGACAGTTGTGGAGCCCCAGTATCATGAACCAGACTGGACAAAAGTTCAAGACTTGCCCAAAACCCTTACCCGAAATGCTGCCCTAGGTACATACGTCCTCCACAACCGACACTGCCTGTGTTAAATCTGATGATTTCCTCAAGAACAACAAGAAATAAGTGTGACACCTTGCCTAATTCTCTCCTTAACCAGTCATTTTTGGGGTTTTTCCCCAAATCGTCACACCCAAAAACAAAAAATAGAATTTTTGAAAATTCAAAACACAATAGCAGGAATACATATTAATTTTTCCCAGCACCAGCAAAACGTTTTTCTACAACACTGTTAATTGTTTTTGTTTTTTGAAGTATGGCAAAAATTTTTCTTCAAATTTTGTGAAGTACAAAAAGAAATCAGGATATGAAAATGTGCGTCTATTTGGTCTAGTGGTATGACATGACATTCCCCCTTTAGATCTAAAAGTCCCGGGTTCGAGTCCCACTCTGAGCTGGCATAATTGAGTCCTTATCTTTTTTGTTCGTTTTGTTTTTGTTTTTTGTTTTTTTTTGTTGTTTGTTTTTGTTTTAAGCTGTTCTATTCATTTTTGTTCATGACTTTTTACAACCTACAGCTTCTAGCATCTACTATAACAGTTTTTTAATGCCCAAATTGGCTGCATGGATGTGACTTTTTGCTATGGTTGGTAAGGAGATGGCTAATCTACACTTCTTTTGAGAAGTTATTATCAAGATACGAAATAATAAAATGAAATAATAACTGTGAATCGAAATCATTTGTCATTGATACAATCTATACTATCCTACATTAATATGGGATTCTTTCATCTCTTTGTATTTATTAACGAGTTATTTTTATCGTGCCCAAATAACACAAAGAGCTTGCGAGTATGTGTTATAACACGATAAAAATATAACGAGGTTAATAAATACAAAGAATGAAAGAATACGTTTATTCATCCCTCCAAGTAAGATTATTAGATATTTTGTAACCAAATAGTATGTAATAAGTAATAGTACTTTTATTTTCCATAATTTGTATCTTTCTCCTTATGCTTGAATGACAATTTGACCCAAAATTAAAACCGCTGGATTTGTATTCATGCGCACTAAAAGATCATTTTAAATTGTCTTCAATAGTCGTAACGTCACTTCCTTCCTTATGACGCATGGTAACTTAGTAACAATGGCTCTAAACTATTGGAACAATTGGCGGACGCCGTATGAAATATTTCCCCGGCGAGCATAAATGCGTATCCAGAGGAAAAAAAACCATAAATTTGATCATGTTTTGACTTTTACACATTCTGATCACAAGGCATATGAAAAGTTCTAGCCAGCATGAAGAATAAAAAGTAAGGATTTTCTTTGTTTAGAACCAAGATGGCCGCCGTTTCCGGGTGGCGTGACATCAGACTACTGAATCCAATTACCAATCAGCTGTCTTTTACACCCAATTTCACACCATAAAAATGTGTGAAAATATGTTGCAAAATAGTTGGAACAAATTGTTTATTCATCGCGTTCAAAGCTTATTCAACGATTAGATGACGTATTTACTAAGAAATGATAGGGTTTTCCCATGAGAGGCCTGGAATAAAATAATATCGCTTCTCTCAGAGCCATTAGGCCCATGGAGCTGGAGTTTATCCGGTTTCTATAGTGTAAACGGGCAACAGCAATGGTCAGCTACCTACACAAAATTTACTGTCTTACTGCCCATGATGCCTGTTGACATACAGGGCAGCAACAAGGAACCCCATCTCCCTCTGTCAGTGGCCAGCATCTTCAGCGAGCTCTCTTCATCTCTCCTTCTTTCATCTCCTTCTTCTCTCTTCTTCATCTTCTTCTTCTTCTTCTTTCTTTTCTTCTTCTTCTTCTTCTTCTTCTTCTCTTCTCTCCTCCTCCTCCTCCTCTCCTCTCCTCCTCCTCCTCCTCCTCCTTCTCCTTCTTCTTCTTCTTCTTCTTCTTCTTCTTCTTCTTACTTCTTCTTCTTCTTCTTCTTCTTCTTGTTTTTCTGTTTACTTTCACAAAATTTTAAGCAAAAAAAAAATTTTAACATGTGTTTTAAACAGTTGCAAACAAAGCAGAGAGAATAATGCAAGAAAAAAACTGTCTAGCACAATTCATTTCATTCACACTTTTTGTAGAAGTCGAAGACGATTAAGACAAAGTTGGGAAGATTGTGAAGCTGTAACTCTGCCCGCTTATTGTGACATCTAAAAAGCTATCGTCGTGAATAGAAAGAGAAGGTAGAGACAGGGGCGTTGCTCTATTGGTTGATTTGATGCCTGGCACGGCCCCATCTTTTAAAAATGGATTACGCATTTAAAAAAAAATAAAACTGAGAATGGTATATTATACCACCTCTTACTTATTTCAGTAAGTCTTTTCTTTAAATATTTTTCTTTCTTTGCATTTACAAATATAGAGTGTTTTTAGTCATTTTCTTCTGATTCTGGCACCACCTTTTACTGTAAGCATGTCACGCCACTGGATAGAGGTTACATGCTATAACACTTTATGGACACCTACTACATTACCAAAATAAATAGTTCCGTCCAATGACGGGTGGGTGGAAGATCGCCTCTCAAAAAATTCTCCTTATAATATAAGATCCTTCGATTCATGACCAATCAACGACTGGTCGTTTTGGACAGCTCATTTGTCAACAGTCCATCATTCATCCAGCGACATCAATAGAGATGAAATAATCCCTTGATTTATGGATTATGCAGACCTTGCAAAAAGACGGTCCACGTAACATGTAACATCAAAGAACACCGTTGACCGAAGGTGGTGATAGTTGTTTAACACCAAAAGCCCTGTATGTCATTGTTTTTGGGTTTGTTGGTTTTGTTTTTGTTTTTGTTTTTATTTTTTGTTTTGTTTTTTTAAAATGTTTGTTTGTTTTTTGTTTTTGTTTTTTGGCAGGGTGGGGGGGGGGGGGTTGTTATTTTGTCTTTGTTTGGTTTTTGTTATTTTGTTTTTTTGATTGTTTGTTGTTGTTGTTGTTGTTGTTGTTGTTGTTGTAGTTGTTGTTGTTGTTGTGTTGTTGTTGTTGTAGTTGTGTGTGTGTTTGTGTATGTATGTGTGTTATGTATGTATGTATGTGTATGTATGTATGTTGTATGTGTAATGTATGTATGTATGTTGTATGTATGTATGTGTGTGTATGTGTATGTATGTATGTATGTATGTATGGTATGTATGTATGATATGTATGTATGTATGTATGATGTATGTATGTATGTATGTATGTATTTATGTATGTATGTATGTATGTATGTATGATGTATGTTATATGTATGTATGTATGTATGTATGTATGTATGTATGTTTTGTATGTATGTAAAGTTGTATGTATGTATGTATGGTATGTATGTATATGTATGTATGTTGTATGTATGTATGTATGTATGTTATGTATGTATGTTGTATGTGTATGTATGTATGTATGTATGTATGTATGTATGTATTGTATGATGTTTATGTATTATGTATGTTTTATTGTATGTTTTGGTGGTGGGGATGTATGTTTGTTTGTATGTATTTGTATGGTATGTAGTATGTATGTTTTTGCGCTTTAAAATTAGGAATAATTTAAACATGTAAAATATTTTAAAACCCTGTCACTTTTAAATTAAAAATTGGGAAAAGATTGCAAAACAAAAAAATTAATAAAAATTTAATTTTATATTTTTTAAAAAAAAAGAAAAAATGAGAAATAATTATTTTAAAATGTTTTTTTGTTTGTTTTTAAAAAAGCCTAATACTGGACGGCAGAAAAGATTTTCGGTTTTCTCTCTGTTTTTTGTTGAAATAGAGAAAGGGGGGGCGGGGCCCCCCTTTTTTTCTGACATAATAATTGGGGGTCCTTTGTGGAAAGTTTTTGGTCAAATTTTAATTTTTTTTTTTTTTTTAAAATTTTTTTTATACAAAATTTCTGTTAAAAAGATTACTTTGTTTAAAAATCTTTATATGGTTTTTTAAAGGAAATTTTTTTAAAATTTGAATTTATTTTGTTCCTTTCCCCTGCCCAAGCCCAAATTTCCTCCCCAAAACTGTTATACAAAATGACCCAAAAAAATTTCATTATGGGGGTTTTTAAAAAAATTTGAGGGGTTTTATCTATTCTAAATGAGGAGTTTTGGTTTTTAAAAAAAAAGTACGTCTGCACATCTTATGCCCAAAATTTTTTTTTTCCCCCTTGAGGCCCGTCATCAATCGTTCACCCAAAAAAATTTTTAGGGGAACTCGCTGGACGAATTGGTCCTTTAATTTTTTTTGGGGTTTTTTCGGGTTTTCCCTTTTCCCCTCCTTAAAATCAAACACTGGGTCCTTTTTCTTTTTTGTTAAGTTTGGTTTGGGGGGCATCACCCCAAGAACAAATCTATCAATTTCTTGCCTATAAGCCCCTTCGTTTCCATTTGTTATGAGGCCTTGGGAAGAGGGGGGGGGTGTCATCTGCAAAAAAAATTTTTTAAAAGGTTTCACTCGGTTTTTAACTTCTCAGTTCTTTTGTGTATATTGGGGAAAAAATACAGGGGACAATACACAACCTTGAGGGGGCCCAAATATTTGTATTTTTTACAGGAAAATTTTTTTTTGCCCCAATTGAACATATTGTGCTCTTCTCCCTAAGGGAAAATTCCGACCCCCCCCAAGCAATTTTATACTTTTTTAAATTTTGGGGCAATGCCTGTAGATTTTTGTTTGAAACAGCAAAATGGCATCCTCTACCCCACGTCCTGGTTTGTAAGCAAAATTGATGACTATCACTCAAGGCAAAAAATGTTCCTAATTTTTAAAAAAACAAGTTTTTCAAAGATTCATGACTATTAAGTCGGGAAAAAAGGTCTGAGATCGTTAAAAGTTTCAAGTTTTTCTTTTTTTGGAACGGAAATAATTTTGAAGTTTTCCAAAATTTCAGGGTTGAAACCAGGAGGGACCATTAAAAAATATGTGTATAAATGGGGAAAGCTGGTGGGGACATTCTTTTAATAGTTTTCCTTTCAATCCATCCGGCCCAGCAGCCCTTTCCCCTCGTTTTGTTTCGAAAATACGAATTCGTTTCCTCTTCACTGACCTCAAGCATTATCTTCCCAAAGCCCTGTCTAATTTATGTTTTTCATTTTTAATATCAAATTTGTTTGCTGTGTCGAAACGTGAATAAAATTTATTTAAAGTTTCAATTTCGATATCTTCTGATATAATCGTGGGCTTTGGATTATAGTTAACAGCAGTTTTAAAACCCCGCCACGTGTCCCGTATATCCCAGAAGAAAAGCATTTTTCAAATTTATTTTTGTACTTGTCTCTACAACTAGATATTACCCTCTTTATCCTTTTTGTTTTGTTTTCAGATCTTTTTTTGTTTTCCACTAGTATAGAGAGTTTTTCTTTTGGTTCAATAAAAGTTTTTTGATCTTTGTTATCCAAGGCTTTTTGTTAGGGTAATATTTTTTTTTCTTTTTTTCAAACACTACTTTCACAGAATTTTAAAAATCACTCACCGCATCAGCTCACCACACTACCATGATTTGATAAAAAATTCCCCCGTCAGTGCATTCAAAACAACCACGCAAATCTTCCA
>NW_027626556.1:0-20375 GCF_034508935.2 Berghia stephanieae
AAACCCTAAATCCTAAAACCCTTAACCCAAACCCTAAGACCCAAACCCTAAACCCTAACCCTAAACACCAAACCCAAACCCTGACCCCGCAAGCTCGCAGCAAAGCTGCCACTGCTCGCGACCGAAGTTCAAAAAGCTGCTTGCAGTGATTTCGGGGTGACCAGTCGAGTTCATTTGTTGCAGCTTGTCTGAGAAAGTTTGATGCGAAGTCGTGGTTCCCCTCTGGTCCATGATTTAGAAGCTGGAATTGCCTGTCTTGCTTGACAAGCCGAATCCCAGCAACGATAATAAAAAATTACCATGGCAGTAGTTTTATACACTTTTCCGTCACCTTGAACCCTAAACCCTAAACCCTCAACCCCGAGTGACGGACTGTCAGGCGTGCTGCAGCCTTTGCCCAGCGTTGTCCTAGCGCAGGCTCCAAGCAGCCGGGAACCCTGAAACGTAGAGGCCCGAAACCCTAGGGTTTAGGTTTAGGGTTTAGGTTTTAGGGTTTAGGGTTTAGGGTTAGGGGCATTTAGGATTACAAGGACCCTAAACCCTGAACCTAGAGCCCTAAACCCTAAGCCCTAACCCTAAACCCTGAAACCTAGAGCCCTAAACCCTAAACCCTAAACCCTGAAAACCTAGAGCCTTGAACCCTAATCCCTAAACCCTAAACCCCTGAAACCTAAGCCCCGTGTTAGAAGCTTCCAGCTCCAAGCACCAAACCCTACACCCTAGACCCGAAAACCCCAAACCCCTAAACCCCTCTCAAAATTAGGCTTCCCTCTTTAGGTCCCCCAAAAATTGTGCGGCACCGTCGTAAAAGAAGGACTCTAAACGGATCCTAATTGGAGAAGTATCCAAATCCAAGTGATTAAGACCCCACACCAGCCCTCGCTCCAACCCCAAGCCCGACTTACGCTCTATGTCGAAGCCCGAAACCCTGAAAACTTCAAGCCTTAAACCCAAAAACCCCACTACAAACCCTTAAAAACCCAAGCCACAAAAACCCAACCCCCATGGTTTGGGTTTGCGCTTGCGGTGGCTGAGTTTTCAGCTCCCTTGCAGCTTTCCTTTATCTTAAAGTCGCTTGAAAAGCTGAGCTTTTCGTAGCTTTTTTGGGTGTCTGGGAGTCTCAGCACGTAACCCAAAGCACCACAAAACCCTAAGCCGTGCCTTACAAGCCTCAACCCAATAAGCCCGAATCCTATAAACCCCCGAGTAGAGCAGCCGGAAACCTAACTTCACGATGCCTGTGAAATCCTTCAAATCCTTGCACCGACTCGTACGAACCCCAAAATGCATAAAAGCGTATATACATCCCTCGAACCCTGTTCAAGCCCAAGAAAAAACTTAAAGTGATGATGCCCCTAAACCCGAAACCCTTACAAAGACCGCCCCAAGAAGTGCACCCCAAAGCTCGGGTTTAGGGTTTAGGGTTTTGGGTTTTAGGGTTTTAGGCCTTTTGCAGGTGGCCTCCTGCCTCAGCTTTTCGGAGAAGCACCGCCTCCGTGGCACGACCCGCAGCGCCGCCGATTTCTTGGTGAGGGGGCCAAGAGGGAAAGGCTTTACCAAGGAGCCCTTCGGCGTTATCAGGGTTGTAATGGGTTCGGGTTTAGGGTGTCGGTTTAGGGTTTAGGATTTAGGGTTGTGTGCAAGGTTTGGATGAGGGTTTCGCTGTAGGTTCCAAAAGCCACATGATGATGATACCTGGGGTGTTGGGGTCTTCTTAGGTCGAAGCACAGACCCCCCCCCCCCCCCCCAATTTTGGGTTCTTGGTTTGGGCGGGTGGCTTGATGCTTCGAAAATTGATGCCAGTGTTCCTGTTTGCAAAAACCCTGTGACCCTAAACCCTAAAAACCCTAAACCCTAAACCCTAAACCCTAAATCCTAAACCCTAAACCCTAAACCCTAAAACCCCATGAAAGCCTGGAGAAGACAAGGATTCCTCAAGGTACCCTCGAGCCTTCGACCCCAAAAACCTGCTCCGATGAGCGAGGCGCTGCCGGCCTCGTGGGAGGCCCTTGGTACTTGAAGCCGAGGCCTCCGCTGCAATTTTTGGTTTAGGGTTGAGGGTTTAGGGTTTAGGGTTGGGGCCTTTCCGTAGGGTTTGGGGCTTTTTGTGGTTTAGGTTCGGGTTTAGGGGCTTTTTAGGGGTTTTGGGGCTTTTGGGGTGATTTAGGGTTTAAGGGTTTTGGGGCCTTTTGGGGTTTAGCCTTGGGGAATTTAGGTGTTTTAGGGCTTACTGTAGGGTTCTTGGAAGGATACTATCGACGATCGATTCTTGAGGTCTCTGTAAGGCTTCCTTTCGGGTTTGGGGGGTTTTGAGTTTTTCGGGGGCCCGATCCGGGCTTGGAGGACTAAGTTTCAGCTCGGGTTCGAGCTTGTGGCCTCTTTTGGGAGCGGTCAGGTGGGTGTTGGGGGTTCAGGTTCGTGAGTTGAGGGGGCCTGGGTGGGTCCAAATTTGTGATTCTGCTTTCGGGTCCATTTTTGCAGGGGCTTAATAAATAGGCCTTTATAAATACCTATAGTATTTTTTGGGGTTCCTTATTATAGTTATAGTTAATGCCAAACCCTACTATTACTGTTTGGGTTTGGCTTGTGCAGCTTGTACGAGGCTGAGGCTGTGTTCAGCTGACTATCGTTTGCAGCTTTCAAGACGTTTTGTTGGCCACGTTACAATGCTTCGTGCCCGCACCAACTACCCACTTGTTGAATAACCATGTAAACCCTAAACCCTAAACCCTAAACCCTAAACGAACTCCTTTCCTTGCATTCCACTGCAGAGGTTGACATCGTGGCAAACCCTGAACCCTAAACCCGAAACTTTCAGTACCATTTTCACTGGAGCACTGGTCCCGACTTGGGCGTGAGCTTACGGGAAGCCTGGCAACTGACGCGTTTGGGGGCCTCAAGAAATTAATAACATTACTGTATTCCACAGGTTCCAGGTATAACTATGCTATAAGTTAAGGCCCCCCCTCTCACCCGGACCCTTTGAGAGGCTTTTCAACACCCCGAGATTCAGAGCCGAGATAAGAGACAGAGAGAGAGAGCGAGAGCGGTTGAACCCAACAACAGAAAGTCTGGTGGAGCTTGGGGGGCTCAATTACTATAGATATACCAGCAATTGGTTTAGGGTTTAAAGGTTAAGGGGTTTCGGGTTTTAGGTTAAGGGTTTAGGTTCATAGCGGTCTTAACTACCCTAAACCCAAAACCCTGTCCTAGAGCCCTGATCTGCCATTATTTATCGGGACAAAGCCACGAGAAAGACCTATAGTGGGGGTTTTTAAGATATTGGTTCTGACCGTGTCGGTTTAGGTTTTAGGGTTGAGGGTTCAGCCTTAGATATTCGCTTTGGCCCGTTTGGGGTTTAAGTTTTGGATGCAGGTTCAGGTTTTTCAGATATTCGCTCTGACCTTTGCAAGTTCCTTCCCTAAACCCTAAACCCTAAACCCTAAACCCTAAACCCTAAACCCTAAACCCTAAACCCTAAACCCTAAACCCTAAACCCTAAACCCTAAACCCTAAACCCTAAACCCTAAACCCTAAACCCCAAGCCCTCGTCTCCAGGACTGCGCCGTGGTCTTGAGGACGCTGAAATGCCCGGGATCCCAGCGCTTCAGGTTTGGGGCTTCGGCTTAGGGTGCAAGGGTTCAGGGTTTAGGGTTAAATTTAGGGTTTAGGGTTTGGGAATTTAGGGTTTAGGATTTAGGGTTTGGGGGTTTAGGTTCGGCTCTCGGGTTCTCGATCTTCGCTGCAGACGGCTTTGGGGCTTAGGGTTTGAGGATTTAGGGTTTGGGTGTTAGGGTTTAGGGAGTTATGGGTTTGGGAATTTAGGGTTTGGGGAAAGTTAGGGGTTTGGGCTTAGGGATTTAGGGATTTAGGGTTTGGATTTTAGGGCTTAGGGGGCTTGGGGTTTAGGGTTCCGGAGCTTTGGGATTTCCGAGATTTGGGAAAACGATGGGTCTTGCTTTCACGGGTTTAGAGCTTGGGCCTTCAGAGACATGTTTAGGGTTTAGGGTTTAGCGTTTAGGGGTTAGGGTTTCTTCTTTTTACGCTTGCTGATGTCAGTCCTCGTTGCGTGATGGGGGCTACTCCTGTGGTGTAACATGGCAGTGTTCAAGGCTTCGGTGTTGTTTCCGGTGTTCTTACTAAAAGAAACCCCAAATCCTAAACCCTAGACAGCTTTGTAAAGGGGTCTCCAGGTTCAACCTTTCGGAGGACTGTCCACGAATGGAAAAGTTGGCGGTCGACGGGCTAAACCATAAACCCTGAAACCCCAAAGCCATACCCTAACCCTAAACCCTAAGCCCCTAGGGTCCCTATCAATCCAAAATAGGGTTTTAAAAAAGAACCTACAAAAAGGTGGTTTTTGATTGATTAAGATAACCCTAAACCCTAAACCCTAAACCCTAAACCCTAAGCCCCAAGCTCCTGCCGCAAGACCAGGCTCAGACCCCCGGGCGACCTTTCTGCCGGGTCAGTTCCCCGGACCCTGGCCTGCTGGGCACAGGCCCAGGGGAGGGCAGAAGCTTTTGGGACGGTTTCGGGCTTGGGGTTGAGGGTTTTTTTGGGTTTTAGGGTTTAGGGTTGAGGGGTTTGGGTTGAGGGTTTAGGCTTATGGTTAAGGGTTTAGGTTTAGGTTTCGGGTTTGGGTTTACGGTTTAGAGTTGAGGTTTATGGTGAAAGTTATGGGCTTTGCGGTTTCTAGTTTAGAGTTTATGGTTTAGTGCTTATTCGAGCAGAAGCCCTGAAACCTATTTGTAGTCGTCGTCGTCGTCCGGTGGTGGTTGTTGAGGATCTTTGTGCCTTTTTTCGTTCTTGCTTTCCTGTGGCTAAACCCCGAAAAACCTAAACCCTAAACCCCTAAACCCTAAACCATAAACCCCTTAACCCCTAAGCCCCAAACCTTATTGGCTTTTTGTTTTTGAAGCTCAGGAACTGCCTCGACGTCACGCATCAGTTTTACACGATCTTCGGGTTCAGATCTAAGGAGCCGGGCTATGCTTGGGAAACTTACGGGGTGTGGAGCTTGGGTTTAGGGTTTAGGGTTTAGGGTTTAGGGTTTAGGGTTAGGGTTAGGGTTTAGGGTTTAGGGTTTAGGGTTTAGGGTTTAGGGTTTAGGGGGGGCTTTCAACCCTATTCGGGAAGCCCCAAAAGGAGGAAGCCGAGGAAGTCGCGCCGGTCACGGTGTTTTTTCTGGCTCTGAGTTTACAGCGTTGCGGGTTTAGGTTTGGGGTTTGCTTTTGGGTTTAGGGTTTAGGGTTTAGGGTTTCTGGGTTTGCTTTTTTGTTCAAGGCTCTCAAGTGCTAGGCTTTAGGGCCTACCGTTTCATGAAGTGTAGATGGCTTTAGTTAGCGTTCAGAGATGTGCTGTATCAACAGCCTGAAAGTAATTCTCATGATAATGCCACACAGAGTTTCTTACAAGGAGAGGTCCTTTCTTGGCTATTCGGGTTCTATAAATGGATCCTTTATTGCTTCGGTGGAGGATAACTTCGGGCTTGTGCAAGTAGACCTGCGACTCAAGCCCATTTATTATCTAAGCCGCGGAAGACATCTTTGAATGCTACCTTGGCCTTTGAATCTTGAAACCCTTACAGCCTTAATTCAGGCCACAAGTCCTGTAAACTTCCCAAAAACAGCCAAACCTCTAAAGCCCAAACCTTTTAGACCCCAAAGCCCAAAACCCTTGTTCCCTTACATCCGGAATTCCGTAGCCACACAGGTGGCCGACATTCGCCTGGAGCTCATGAACCCGGATGCCGTTCCCCGAGGCCTAGTCGTTAAACCCCTAAACCGAAGCCTTTATAACCCTTAACCCGTAACGCGAAACCCCTAAAGCGTCAGCCTTTGGCCCTAAACCCTAAACCCGAAGCCTTCAACCTAGACCCGAACCCGAAAACCTCAACCCCAAGCCTCAAACCCAAACCCGAAACCCGAAGCCTGTAGCCCTAAACCCTAAACCCGAAACCCGAAAACCCTAAACCGTAAACCTTTAAATCCTAAGCCTGAGCCCTAAGCCGGAGCGGAACCCTCAGCCCAAGCCTTAAACCCTAAAGCCCCAAGGCCCTAAGCCTAAAACTCCAAGGCCCCAACCCCAAGGCCCTCGTCCAAGAGTTCTCCATCTAGGACAATGTTCGGGTGGGTAGTTACCGTTATAGGAGCCTTATAGAAGGTCTATATACCTTATTATAGAAGCCCTATATACCCTAAACTCCCCACCTGTAGTTTCCTTTAATCCAGGCCCCCTCTTCATGGCAACAGGCCTTCTTATAATTGTAGCATAACATTAGACCCTTAAAACCCTCAAGTTTCCTTAGTCCAGGCCAGTCTCACGGCAACCTCCGCCTCCGACGGCCCGGCGGGCTGCTGGGGCCTTGTCGGGCTTTTGGGCACTTCTTTGGGGGTTCTGAGGCTTCCTACCTTTGGGCTTTTGATAAATTAGAAGCCTAAACCCTAAACCCTAAACCCAGGGCTATACATGTTTTTTTCTTTTAAACTCAGGTGTCGTTGGGGTTTTTGGTAGGGTCTTCTGTCGGGGCCTGCGTTTTTAGATCAGGCCTTACTGTTTATGGAGTCCGAGGGGGGCTTTAGTGGCTGGGCGCCGTGAAGCTTGTTTCTTTTTTTTTTTGGGGGGGGGTGTTTAAGGGTTTAGGGTTTGGGGGGGGGGCAGGGATCTACCTGGTTCCGCTTGCACCACCTGCGCTTGGGCTTTTAGGGGGCTGGAACGGAGGGATTCCTGGGGTGTTGGGGTTTGAGCAGTTGGTTTAGGGGGGGCTGGGGGTTTGGGGTTCTCTTGGTGGTTTCCGTTCAGGGCTGATGAAGTTTGAGGTTAGTGATTGAGGGTGCGGCAGATGTGTTTGAGGTTTCGGGGTTCGGTAGCATGGCCAGACTCGTACCCCAGGCGTAATCAGTCACTCGTTTGCGCGTGGGTGTTTGTTAGATGGGCGCCCGAGTTCCCTTCGCTTCAAAGACGGTTCTCTCGAACTGTGCGATGTATAGCTTCCGGACCAGGGTCACCAATTGAAGATTCTTAGGGCTTTCAAGTACCTCGTAATGCTCTTTCCTTTTTTAGCCGAACCCCGAGGATTTGGTAAAAATGCAGTTCCCGTGCAGTATCAATCATGCAGCAAAGGTTGTACCCAAAGGCACCCGCATTCAAATTGCCTCGGGGTCCCCACAGCAGCGCCAAGCCCACATGTCAGTTCTTCCACCCTAAACCTAAACCCCAAACTGCCCCAAACCGTCTTCAAACGCTCAGGGCAGCTCATGAGCCAACCAGACTCAAACCAAGGAAGCCAAAACCTCAGAGTTTTGCGGAGTAACCTCAAGTCCTACTGGTAAGTTTCTGATATTTTTGGGTGTCGTCCTTAATCAGGGAGGGGTACGGAGGCAACCCAAAAACCCAAAACCCAAAACCCTAAACCCAAAGCCATCTAAAAGCACTTTCCAGCTAAAGGCCTGGCTGAGTCCATTGAGGCAGACAGGGCGGGCCTGAGGTCATCGGGCCTGGAAACCCGAAACCCTAAACCCTAAACCCACGACCACAGATTTGAGGGTTTGGGTGTAGGTTTGGGATACGGTGGTTTGGGCTTCGGGGGTTTAAGAGGGGGTTTCAGGGTGGTCTCAAGGCTAGAATGCATTCATGCTTAGGAACACTTAGAGCCTCCCCGTGACGGCCAACACCCCCTCGAGTCCAACCCCTAAACCCTAAACCCTAAACCCTAAACCCTAAACCCTAAACCCTAAACCCTAAACCCTAAACCCTAAACCCTAAACCCTAAACCCTAAACCCTAACCCTAACCCTAAACCCTAAACCCTAAATCTGCAAAGCTCCAGCTTCTTTTGGGACACGTTTCCGTAGTCTCGACCGAGCACCCAAACCCTGAACCGATCCCTGAACCGGTCCCTGAACCCTAAACCCAAGCTGGGTTGCTGTTGCGGAACGAATGTACAGTTACCATAATCGGGTGGGATTTATAGTGAATAGAAGGGTTTTCCTTGTTCTGATAACTTAATTTAAGTTTCCTGAAACAGTAACCCAGCAAACCCCTAAACCTTGAACCCTAGACCCCCGAGGCATTTTCGGTCCTAAGCCTTTTGGGGTTTAGGGTTTAGGGAACCCTCAAATTCTAAACCCTAAAACTCTAAACCCTAAACCCTAAAACTCTAAACCCTAAACCCTAAGCCCCAAACTCCTGAGTCTGGGAGGACGCCACAGTACCGGAGTCGGCGCTGGCCATCTACGACCCAGTCGAGGTCTGATTTGATGGTTTAGGGCTTAGAGTTTGGGGTTTGGGGTTTAGGGTTTAGGGTTAGGGCTTAGGTTTTAGGGTTTAGGTTTAGGGTTTGGGGTTTAGGGTTTAAGGTTTGGGGTTTCGCGGGTCCGGGGTGCTTTATAAGGGTTCCTGTCAGGTTTCTCAAGAGTTTACAAAAGCTTTTCGGGTTTGGGAGGCTTACGGGTTTGTGTTGGGCTCTAAACCCTAAGCCCTAACCCAATAAGCCCTGACCCCTAGGCCCTGAACCCTAAATCCCTAAGCCCTGAACCCCAAGCCCTAAACCCTAATCTAAAGCCTTAAAGCCCTAAAACCTATAAACCCTAAATTTCTGATTTGGGCGCCGGGAGCCTCGAAGGTCCGGAGGCCCCCCCCCCCGAAAGCCAAAGTCAAAGCGCTAATGCCCTGAAGTCCAAGCACTAAGGGCTCGGCCTTGAAGTTTAGGGTTTAGAGTTTAGGGTTTAGGGTTTTAGGGGGTTTAGGGTTTTAGAGTTTAGGGTTTAGGGTTTTAGGGTTTAGGGTTTTAGGGTTTAGGGTTTGGGTTTAGGGCTTTGGGTTTAGGGTTAGGTCTTAATCATATATACCGCAAATCCTAAACCGTTGGCTGCCCCGAATCTCTTCGCAGGAGCTTGCCCGCCGAATTCGCCGCAGGCGACTTCCACGGCGTGCATACCCAGGTTAGTATTGTGTAGTAGGCATTACCTCGTTACCGTTACGGCACCGTTTTTGTTCTGCAATGCTCGAAAAAGGTTTCGGCGTAGGATCGGGCATCTTGAGCCGCAAACCTTTGGGGCCAAATTCCGAGATTTCGTGGTCGTGTCTCAGCAACTAATTTAAGGTCGAGGGTTCAAGGGGTTGTAGTGGACAGGGTAGTTTACAGTTGTTGCAATGCCCTGCTTTCCTCAACCCTCAACCCAAAATTCTCCACCCCGTAGACTGAACACCGCACGAAATCTTGAAGTATACAAGCCCGAACAGTACACAGCACCCCAATCCTAGTAATTCTTTGCAGGTATTGGTATGAAGCCGCAGAAGTCTGTGGTGCTGCGAACTATGGTCCAGGTTTTGGGTCCTGATGCTTTGGATCATCTTATACACACAAGCAACCCAACACAACCATTAGAAAGGGTTTGGGAGTTCCTGATTATGAAAATTTACTGTAGTATACCCAAGCCCTATTTTAATTGCTAAGCCCCTAATATTTATCTGATTGTGCAGGAAGCTCTAAAAGCCCGAGCTGCTCTTCTTCATCTTGCCAATTCCATCCGAGTTTACGGCAAAAGGGTTTAGGGTTTTAGGGTTGAGGGTTTAGGTTGAGGGTTTTGGGTTTAGGGTTTTGAGGTCAAGCTGTAGCAGGTCGTTATTCTCCAACCTTTAATCAACGCTCCCTTCCGATCTTGTTCGGCCTGAAACCATGAACCTCGCGCCCAAAGAGCTTCGAAACCTAAAACCGTAAGCCCTAAACCCAAACCCTGAATCCTAAACCCTAAGCCCTAAACCCTACACCCTAAACCCTAAACCCTAAACTCTAAACCCTAAATTCCTAAACCCTAACCCTAAACCCTGAAGCCCAGCTCTAGAGTTGAAAACTGCGGGGAAAGCCAACATCGTGAAACCTTTTCATGCGGAAAGGCCCCCCAACCACTTTGGAAATGTTTAGGGTCTAGGGTTTAGGCTTCAAAGTTTGAGGATAACCCCAACTGTGGAAATCAGGGTTTAGGATTTAAGGGTTTAGGCTTCAGAAAGTTTGAAGGAAACCCCCAACACTGTGGAAATCAGGGTTTAGGGTTTGGGCTTCAGAAGTTTGAGGGCGTTGAAGCGAGAGTAAACGGCATCTTCACAGTACCTCATGGTTTTAGGCCCCTTCCACCCGCCACCGCGGCTGGTTCGCGGGCGCGGAGAGGTTGAAGATCAGCAATGTGGAGGCCTTCAGTGCAGCGATGCTGGGGGTAAGAGGGAGTTTTGGTCTTGGGAGGGGTTCGGGGTTTAGGTTTAGGTCTTTAGGCCCTGGGCTTTGACATAGCAGATATGGGTTTGAGGGGGAGTGGGGTATATCAGAAAGATGGGATACGGCTTGCAGGGGTTGACATCGAAGGCTAAGGAGAGTTCTGATCCCTGTTGGAAGCCTTCAACCCTAATCAAAACCCTGAAACACTAAACTGTCGTCGGGTGTAGACCATCTGCGAGGCGGATTTCGGGAAGCATGGATTCAGGGTGAGCATCCGGTGACGCAGAACAGCAACAACAGCCCTAAACCCCCCCAACCCTCACCCCAAAACCTTACTTCGGGTTCAGGGCTGGTCTTCCCCAAACCCTAAACCTAAACCTTTTCAAGCCTTAGCCCGCTGCAAATCGATCCGAGGCCCAGGGCAAAACAACGCCTTGAACTCCAGATGGCTATAAGGAATTAGGGTTTAGGGTTTCGGGTTTAGGGGTTGTTAGGAAGACGCCATAGACGACCACAAGGGTTGGGGGAGCCATCGGGTGGGCTGCCAGCTCAGCTGGGTTCGGGGCTGTTTGGGGTTTCTGATTTGGGTTTGTGGTTTAGGATTTCTTGCATTGGCTGTTCTGTCGGGTTTCTCACGAAAGACAATGGCTTCAGATTCATCACCACTCCTCCCCAGCCAAAATCCTCCACAAACCGAAGTGCAAGCATCTGCAACCTAAGCCCAAACCCTGAAGTCCTACTCGGAACCCAAACCGCAAAGCAAAAACGTGGAGTTCAAATCCGCAGCAGCAGGCTGCCCGCATGGATGGACACTTCATCGAGCCTTGGCTTGGACAGAAAGGCAGGGCAGGCTTCGGGGTTAGGGTTTAGGGTTTAATAAGGTTAGGGTTTAGGGTTCAATTAAGGTTTAGGGGTTTTAGGGTTTGCAGGGATCTGTGGGTGCAAGGTTCGGGGTTTCGGTTGGGGTTCTGGGGATTTTGGTTGCGGGGGCCATCTCTGGTAGTACATCGACATCTCTGTGTCATGGCGCAAGCAGTGATGGCCCAAAAATCTCTCGAACTGGGATGGTTCAGGCGCCGAGAGATTCGGGGCTTCTTGGGTTTTAGGGTTAAACCCTGAAACCCTAAACCCTAAACCCTAACCGCAACCCTAAACCCTAACCCCAAACCCAAACCCTAAACCTCAAACCCTAAACCCTAAACCAATTAGGTTACTTTTTCTTCACGTGCAGGTCTGACAGCATTTCCTGGGTCCTTGGTGGAGTATACCCTAATATAGGGGCCTTATTCGTTACCTATAATATTTTGGGGCTTCCTTATTAAATTTATAGTATGTTATGGTTATTTTAAATGGGCCCTAAAACCCTATTCTGATTCTAACGCCCGTATGTTACACCATAGCACACACCCAAACGTCGTTTTATGTTCTAAGGCCCCGTCCGACCCCATAAAAGGCCTTACCAAGCCCCAAACAACTCTACAACAACCCAGTACTAAGCCCCTGTACCCCAAACCCTAAACTCTAGACCCTAAAACCCTAAAACCCTAAACCTTAAAGTCTAAACCCTCAACCCGAAACCCCTTCATTACATCTGCTGGTTGGGTTACTGCTCAGGAGTGGCCTTGGCCTTTCTCGTCGTTCGCCGAGCTGAGGCGGACAGCTATGGAAGAGTGGTGGGCGTTAGGAGATGTCCATAGCAGGCCTCTGTCAGTTTTCTTGGCTTTGAAAGCTCCTCACAACCCTAAAAACCTGAAACCCCTAAATCCTAAACCCTTCATCGTTTTTGAACAGGGGCTTATGCGGATACGGCTTCTCCAGGGTCCTGTGGTGGTGCCCTCATAAGCCTGGTCTATTTATGCCCCACCTGTGGCCCCAAAAAGCATACTTTTTCAATGAACTATATGTAGAAACCATAGTAAGGACCGCAAAAAGGCACCTACCTTTCTTTAAGGAGCTAAATTGCAGAAACCCTAGCAAGGAACCCTAAAACGTTGGATGGTCTAAACCCCAAAACCCGAAAACCCTAAACCCTAAACCCTAACGGCCCCCTACAGCAGTCCGTCTCCAGGATGGGGTTCTCAGCGGCAGATTTCAGGTTTTTAGGTTTGGGGTTTAGGTTTTAGGGCTTCAGGGTTTAGGTTTCAGGGCTTAGGGTTTAGGGTTCAGGTTTTAGGGTTTTAGTTTTTAGGGCTTCAGGGTTTAGAGTTTCAGGGTTCAGGTTTTCGGCTTTAGTTTTTCTCACAGGGTTCAAAGGGGGCCCCTGTGGAGGGGGCCCCTGTGGTTGCGACTTCCCCGTGGGCCCTGTTGGGGCCCAATGGGCCTAATGGGGTCCAATTGGGGTCCCCCATTAGGCCCCATCAGCCCCAACAGGGCCCAACGGGGAAATCGCAACCACAGGGGCCCCTCCACAGGGGCCCCCTATGAACCCTGTGTTTAACGGTTTCAGGGATTTTCAGGGAATTTCAGGTTTAGGGTTTCTGAGCTGCCGCAGGCTTGAGGAAGACGCGCCGGCGCCCGAAACTCGGGATTCCCTCAAAGCGAAATTTGGGCGTTCGTCGGGTTGTCGGGCTCAAAGCCCAGGTTTTAGAGCCCAGGGTTTAAGGGCCTCCCAGGGTTTGGGAGCCTCCCAGGGTTTGGAGCGTTTAGGGCTTGGAGCCCAGGGTTTAGCGTTTGGGTTTAGAGCGTGTAGGGTTTGGTTTAGGGTCTAGAGCCCAGGGTTTCGGCCCAGGGTTAGTGTTTAGGTTTAGGTTGAAAGTTCGGGTGTTGTTCTAGGGCTTCTTACAGACCTGCGCAAGGGATTTCGGATCCCACTAAGGGAGCTTTGTGGGTGATGATCGCGAAAGGATGCCTTCGGCCCTCTTCAAAGATCAGGGCAAACCCTAAGCGCCAAACAAACCCTAAACCCTAAACTAAACCCTAAGCCCTAAACCCTAAATCTTAAACCCTAAACCCTAAACCCGGAAGCCCTAAAGGCCGAAGCTCTAAAAGCCCTAAACCCTAAACCCAACCCGAAAAGGGTCAGAATTCTCAACTTCCAAGCCCAGCCCTTCTGTAGTAGGTTTTTGGTGGTTCAGAGCTTCGGGTTTTTTTCGGGAGGGAACCTGAAAAACCTAAACCCTAAGCCCAAAACTCAAAAAACCCTAATCCCTAAAACGTTAACCCCGAAGCCCAAAACCCTAGACCCTAAACCGATTTGCTTCAACTTTCCTGCGAGGTTTGACCCAAACCGATAATGCGTGACAGCCAGCCGAGTACGTCGCCGGGCGGCCCAGTAGGCCTTCAGGATTCGACTACGGCTCCCAAGGAATTTTTTAGGGTTTTTTCATGTAGGGAGCCTTCATAAGTTAGGGTTTAGGGTTTAGGTTTACGGTTTAGGGTTTAGGGTTAGGGTTTAGGGCTTAGGTCTAAGTTAGAACAGGATTTCCCAAGGAATTCCTGAAGGGGGCCATAGGTATGAAGTACCCCAAAAACCTGTTCTGGTGGCTAACCCCTAAACCCTAAACCCTAAACCCCAAACCCTAAACCCTAAACCCTAGAGGCCCCTTTTTTCAGCAGCTCTCGGCCTCAAGCCCCGAACCTTGAAACCGGGTCTAGGCTTAGGGTTTAGGGTTTTAGGGTTTAGGGTTTAGGGTTTAGGGTTTAGGGTTTAGGGCTTCGGGATTCGGGGGTTTAGGGTTTAGGGTTTGGATACAGCCTACAGAGCCTTACATCCGAAACCCTCAGCTCAAAAACTCAAAAAACCCAAACCCTAACCCCCAACCCTCGAGACCCGTTTTAGGGTTTAAGGTTTAAGGTTAGGGTTTAGGGGTTTAGGGTTTAGGGTTTAGGGTTTAGGGTTAGGGTTTCGGGTGTAGGGCGCTGCCCCGAATCTTAAACCCGAGAACCCTGTGCCCCTCATGTCCTTGTCATGCTTTTGGTGCCTAACACCCTAAAGCCTTAATTTTCCCGAAGCCCAAAAACCTAAAGTCCCCAAGCCCTAAACCCCAAAGCTCCACCTAAAACCTACACCCGAACCGGGCAAATCCCCCAATCCCAAAACCCCCCATAAACCCTGAACCCTAAACCCTAAACCTAAACCCTAAACCCAAACCCTAAACCTCTAACCTTAAAGAAACCCTGACCCCGAGCTTCAAAACAAAACCTCCGGAATGCCCACCCACCGTGGAAGAGGCGGCCGGCTTCTGGAGCAAAGGGGCCCCAAGAAGGCCTTGGTTTGGGTTTAGGATTTAGGTTTTGGGTTAGATGGTTTAGGGTTTGGGTGTGGGGGTTTGGGGTTTAGATACTTTATAACATTCTATATTAGTGTTGCATCTTTTCTGAGATTCGTAGTGTTATGACTCTGGTATGTTGTTATTACAATTGATACTTCCATCATGATAGTTGTGGCTTTTGGCATTTTGCACTTTGCACTTGGTGGTTTGGGTTTCGGAATTGCAGGGTTTCGGGGCGTGAAAGGTCGGTGGGGTCGAAATTTAAAGTGCGAGCAGTTGCGGCTTCTACATGCCGGGTTGAAGCTTCAGCTTAAGTAGGGGCGGCCTACATATTACAATATAGTTTTGGGGTTCCTTATTTTTTTATAATAAATGGGCCCCGACCCCTATTTTTTAATTATAGGCCCCTATATTGAGGGTTTAGGGTTGGGTGTTGCTGTAAACAAGACCCAAGGTCTGATTCTAGGCATCTCGGTGCATGGTGGCTTGCTTTCACTTCTCCCCCCAAAAACTTCGGGTTCGGGGTTATAGAAACCCAAACCCCCAAAACCCTTAAGCCTAAACCCCAAACCCTAAACCCTAAACCCAAAATAAACTCCTTAAGTTAAAAAATCCGAATCCGAAGTTGACAAAGCCCCTTAAACCCCAACCCCCTTTGACTCTCGTGATCATTTTTTCCCGGAAGGCTTCGTACATTACCTGCTGCCGAGACCGGGAAGGTTGCCGGTTGGTGGAAGGGGGGAAAGCCCTAAAACCCTAAACCCTAAAACCCTAAACCCCAAACAAACCCCTAAACCCTAAACCCTAAAAAACCCAAAAAACCAAACCCTAAGCCCTAAAACCCTAAACCCTAAATAAACCCTAAACCCCAAACCCAAACCCCTAAACCCTAAAACCCTAAACCCAAACCCAAACCCAAAAACCCAAAACCCAAACCCTAAACCCAAGCCCTAAACCCTAAACCCAAAAAACCCCAAACCCAACCCTAAACCCTAACCCCTAAGCCCTAACCCAAACCCATAACCCTTACCCAAAGCCAAAGGCACAGAGCCCCCAAAGCCCTTCCAACCCAATGACACCCCCAAAACCTAAAACCAGGAACCCAAAACCACAAACCTTAGGGTTTGGGTTTTAGGTTTGGTTTAGGGTTTCCCCAAAACCCCAAAACCCTTGAAGAAATGATACCCCAAAGCCCCTACACCCTACCCAAAAAAAATAAACCCAAAAAACCCGAACCGGGTTTTTTCATGCTGCTTAAAAGTTGAACGCGAAGCCACCGACCCCAAACACCGCCACCGAATCCCCTAATTTTCATTTTTAGGCTTTAGGGTTTGGGTTTGGGTTTAAGGTTTGGGATTAAAGGTTTTTGGGTTTAAGGTTTGGGTTCGGGTTTAGGCTTCGGGTTTAGGGGTTTGGGGTTAGGGTTCTTTTTGGCACGCTTGCATGTAGATTCGCTCATTACCGAAGCCGAGGCGCCTTTCCGACCAGTATTTGTTCAATTTTGGATTAAAGGCCCGCGTTTTGGGTTAGGGTTCAGGATTTTAAAGGGTTTAGCCCTAAACCCAAACCTTTTTTTAAAACCCAAACCCAAGCCTTAAACCCTTTTAGGGTTTTAGGTTTCGGCTTTTGGTTTGGGATCTAAGGCTCTAAGCGGGCATGGAGGGTTGGCGGCAGCGCCGAGCCAACATCCCAAACCCAAACGTCCTGAAAAACTTTTAGGGGGTTATTGTTTGGGTTTTCACTTTTCAAATTTTAGGGTTATTGTTTGGAGTTTAGCATGTAGGGGTTTTGTTTGGGTTTAGCCACTTGTAGGGGTTATTGTTTGGAGTTTTTTTTGCCTTGAGAGGTTTCGTTTGGAGTTTGGAATATAATTAGGGTTGTAGGGTTCGGGGCTAGGGGGAATTTTTCAGGGCTTTACCTACCAAAACCAACAGCCAGGCAGAGTGACCACATGCCACATGCCCGTGAATCCGAAAAGAGGTTCAGGGGTTTAGGGTTTTGGTTACCCAAACCCAAACCCTAAACCCTAAACCCCTAAAAACCCTAAGCCTTAAAAACAAATCTTTGCCTGAATTCTGAACCAACGAAAAAAAAAAACATCGAACCACAACCCGACAATGCAATGCTTCGAAACCCGATACTAAAAGTTATCGGGCTGGGTTTGGGGGTTGGCTTTAGGGTTTAGGGTTAAGGTTTGGTTGATTTGGAGCATTTGTTGCGGTGGGGGTGTAGGGGTGTAGAGTTAGACTTTGACTTCGGCCTTCTTCCGGTAGGGGAAGGTTGGAAGGGTATCTTTAGACGATCGCGTGTAATAAATCCTGCATTACCCTAATAAGGAAATTTTTACCAAATTCCCATAGTTTGGGGTCTTAAGGTAAGGCAGATTTCTATGTCAAGAGTACGCGGGTAAGTTACCGAGCAATTGCCCCCAGCCCCATAGCCTAGAACCTTCGACCCGAGACGCAAACCCGAGATGCCGAAACCCCTTTACTAGGCCCACCTTCTCGACCCTTTTGCCACCACATCCTCATGGGACCATTCAAGAGGGCGGCATAATTCTCAATTATTGCGCTTTTTTTGAGATGTGTAGTAACTATACCTCAAAGCCCCCGGGTTTTAATGATCCAAGGCCCCCCCCCCCAAAAAAAAAAAAAAAAAAAAAATGAGGAAGCTGTAAAACGCTTCTCCTTTCCAGGAGATTCCTTTATATCAAAACCGGGGTTTAGGGGAAAGGAAGAGGATCTGCTTTTTTTTCCCCCTTCATACTATGCCAAGAAAGGAGGCCAGAAACCCTATTCTAAAATTGGGGGCGGGGGTCCCCTAAAACCCAAACCCTAGGCCCTAAACCTCCAACCCTAAACCCAAAACCCTAACGCCTAACCCGCACCCTAAACCTAAGTTCAGGACCCGGTTTTTCAAACCTCCCCGGTCCTAAGGGGTTTAGGGTTTGGTTTTTTGCAATCTAGAAAAAAGGCCGGGGGGGGGCTATTTGGGGCGGGGAGGGGTCCCCTCCACCTCAAGCATGAAGCTTCTCCCCAGAGTGTTTGGGAAGCTAAGACTAGGGTTTGGTTTAGGGTTTGTGGGGTTTTTTGAGGTTCGGGGGTTTAGGGTTTGGGTAATTTTAAGGTTTTTAATAAGTGTTGGAAGTATTCCCTGAACCGGTGTGGCATCCACCCTCAAGGGCCGAAAAGTTCAGGGGGCAGGCATTTTGAGTTCTGGTTAGCATTTCGGGGTTTTGTTTACGCCAGGGTTTAGGGAATTTGGGCCACGCCAGGGGGTCCAAAGGTAGGTACAAGCGAAAAGGCAAAAAACCGCCAGGCGGCGGGATTTGAAACAACCAAGGGAGCCCAGAGAGCCCAATACCCATAATTCATGACGGAAGAACCAATAATTCAGAAGGGGAAGCTGCGCCTACTTCAGGATTACTCCTTCTGAAGTGGTACTGGCCTGTGTGAAGCGCAGCAGCACAGCAGCACAGATGAATTAGTTTAAGAATGGGTTTTCGCATCCCGCATCCCCGGGGAATGAAATTACGGCAGTTCGTTTTCCAACCGCCTCCTATTGGCCCATACCCTGCCTGTGGCTTAGTACATGTGTGTAAGATTGAAGCCTTCAGCACCCATCCAACATTTGTCCTACGCCGGAGGCGACAGTTTTGCAGCATCAAGCGCTTTTGGTCCACCCTCACGAAAGAGGTGGGGTTGGCCCTAAAAATCCCTACCCCTAAACCTAAACCCTAATCCTAAACCCTAAACTCTAAACCCTAAAACCTAAAGTCTGACCCCTAAGCCTTAACCCCAAAACACAACTGCTGGGCCCTAGACCCCGACCGGGGAAACCTCCAGTACTTAGGGTTTTAGGGTTCAGGGTTTAGGGTTTAGGATTTGGGGTTTAGGGTTTCAGGGGGGTTAGGGTTCAGGGTTCGGGGGTTTAGGGTTCGGGTTCAGGGTTTAGGTTTAGGGTTCGGGTTTAGGTTTTTTAGGGCTTCGAGGTTTCCGCAAGCTCTATAAGGGTTTAGGGTTTAAGGTTGTCAGGTTCGGGCCCCTTTAAGTCAAACCCAAAACCAAACTGTAAATCCCAACCCCAACCCCCTTAAAACCTGCTTTTCGCCCCAAAACTCAGGGCTCAAAAGGGAAACTTTTGGGTTTGGGGGTTTGGGTTTGGGTTTAAGGGGTTTAGAAACCCGAGATGAGCGTGGGTTTTTTTTTTCCCTAAAGCTGGGGCCCTGCAAAGGGGTTTGCGCGAACCCCCCAGCAGCCGATAAAAAAAGAAGCAATAGGATGCAAAAAGGCCAAAACATATGGGCCCCAAATTTTACCAACACTTTTTTGGGTTCCCCGATTAAAATTTTTTCATATTAAAACTAGCCCCAAACCCCCATTCAAAAACAAAGGCCTTATATTTCGCAGCATGGATGTGGAAGTGACCTGCTGCTGCGGCGACGTTGCGCTGCAGACCGGGGCCCCGTATCGCCTGCTACTGCCATAAACCCCCCGCCCCCCTGGGCGGCAAACTTTCGGGCATCGGTGTTTGGTATTGAGGGGTTGACTTTAAAAATAGGGGCCCATTAACTACTAGTTTTCTATCGAAACCCTTTTAAAATTTTGTTAGCTATACAGTGAAAAATATTTCCCCAAAGGCCCCCTTTATGTTTAAGGCCCCTATACTGAGCGTTTAGGAGTTGAGGAGAACTGGGGGGGGGTTCTCGGGGGGTTTTCGCTGGGTTTGGGTTTGGGGGGTTGGCAAGAGTTTTGGTTTATTTTGAGCTAAGCCTTCGGTTGAGGAGTTGATTTTGGGGTTCTAGTCAGGTTTAGGGCTAGGGGTAGGGGAGGGTGAGGGGGAATACGGGGTTTTGGGGTTTTTGGGTTGGGGGCAAGGGCTAAGGGCTCAGGTTTAGCGTTTAAGGTGACCCTGGGACACATTCAGTGTGTCCAAGGAAAAGGCACCCGATGCTAGCTTGGACAGCAATTCCCCTGCGCAACACGGGGGGTAGGGTTGAGGGGGGTGGGGTTTTGGGGTTTTGGGGGGGGGGAGGGGTTTAAAAGGTTCGGGGGGTTCCTAAACCCCTTAAACCCAAAACCCCAAAACCCCAAAACCCCAAACCCCAAACCCAAAACCAAACCCCAATTTAGAACGCAACACCTAGGAAAGGGCAGCGAGAAGACACAGATATAAATCAAGCAGACGATCCGGGAAATCCAACCCCAACCCCAAATCCTAAACCCAATCCAAAATCCTAAAGTATTAAACCCCAAACCCCAAACCCAAAACCTAAACCCAAACCCCAAAACCCAAAGGCACACCAACAATCTTGCGCCCGGCGCTGTTTTCGCCATCGGCGGTGGAGGTCCGCCTGTTGCCCGGGGGGGGTTCAGACCTCCTAACCCCCAAAAAACCCTAAACCTAAACCCTAAACCCAAAAACCCCAAAACCCAAACCCAAAACCCCAAACCCCCCCTTTAAAACCCCAAACCCTAAACCCTGACCCTAAACCCCACCCCAAACCCTAAACCCAAACTCAAACCTAAAACCTTAAACCCAAAATGAAGCCCTGCAGACCAGGGTCTAGTTGTGGGGTCCTGGGAGCAGGGCGTGGGGCGTTAGGGTTCAGGCCGTAGGCCGGGGTTAGTGGGTCGAGGGAAAGGGGGTTTTGGGGGGAGGAGGGTTTTGGGGGTTTAGGTTCAGGGTTTAGGGTTTAGGGGGTTTGGGGGTTTTGGTTTTGGGTCTAGGGGTTTTTGGGGTTTGGGGGAGGGTGAAGGCGTTTTGGAAAAACCCCATCAGTCAAAGCGAGTCGGAGCGCCAAAAGGGATAGACCCTGAGGGCTAAAAGGGGAAAGCATTTAGGGTTTAGGGGAACAGCAGAAAGCTCGGCCTTAATTCCTGAAAAAATTTTGTTTTGTAGCTGTAAAATACAAAAACCCTATTCCCTAAACCCTAAAAAAACCCAAAC
>NW_027626557.1:0-5956 GCF_034508935.2 Berghia stephanieae
AATTAAAAACCAATGACTAATGGCCTTTTTGCTGTCTAAGGATAAAACTTCACAATGAAATATTTTAATAAACATTACAATTCCCAGTCCCACATATTTAAAAAAAATGAAAGTCGTTTTAAACTGTTTTTATAAAGTAATTATATTTTTAAAAATACAGTTTAAAATTTTTTCCCTTTACATCAGGGGCATTTTAACATAGTCACAGTTTTTTTTTTTTTTGGGCAGCTTATTTTTGTAGAACCAAGGAAAATTTAGCCGGGGGTCTAGGTCTCTCAGGTCTTTAATTTTGGGTTCCCGGGGCTGAGAAAAGGGGTGGGTTTGACTGCCCACCCAGTCCAGGTTGGAGGGAGTGAAATCCCCCTATTAAGATTAATCACCATTTTAAATAAATAAAGCCCTTTCCGAAAAGTAGATTTTTGTGGCATGGGGTACTCCCTTATATTTTCCCCACGCAAAACCGGGTTTTCCCCTTTCCATATGTCTTTGTTTACGAGAAGATAGGGGAGGGGGCGTGTTTCCGATGTAAAACCCCTGACAATTTTTTTGTCCGCTGAAATGGGCTTAATGACAAGGGGAGAGAAAAGGGGGATTTACTGGCAAAATAGCGCGAAGTGTTATTATAAGGAAAGGATATAATTGCGTGGTAACCCAAAGCCTTCAACAGCGGACTCCTTCCCTCGAAGACGCATAGAAAAATAAGCAACGGGTTCAAAATTTGTTTTTAATGGGGGATGCCCTTATAAAAAATACTTCCCCAAACGAGCAAAAAGTGTGTCCAGAGGAGAAAACATAAAATCGATCATTTTTGACAGTTTCATTCGATAACTGCACGTGTACGGCAAAGCCGCACAAAGAAAAAAAAGTTCTGATTTTTTTTGTTTTGAAACCCAAAAGCTGCTCTTTTGCGGGCGACGTGACATCAACATGAATCCTAAAAACATCTCGTGTATGGGGTAATGAACGAGATGCCAGTCGAATTTCCTCGTGAAATTACGTAGTGGGTCTGTAAATTTTGGGAAAAGTCTTTGGCGATAAACTAGGTCCTAACCCCAAGGGGGTAGCGGGAAATTGCACTGCCCGTTTCACGTTTTTCGAATCCGAGTAACCCCGGGCCCTTGGGCTTAATGCACAAAGGACTACATATTAAAAAATTAACATTTAACTGAGCATTCCACTTTTTTTTACCACAGCAATCTTCTCCTTTTTTGTAGTTAAAACCCAACCATAACTGGGGGAAAAGCTCAATCGGCTTGGAATCTTTCTTCTAATATTTGCCCACCCCCCCGGGGTTCTGGAAAATTTTTTCTCCTGGCATTTGTCGCTTTAATTTGTTGATACCCATAATGAATTTATCTACACATTTACCTGGAAATTTATTTGAACTTAATTCGTTCCATGAAACGAACGCCGCAGACCCCCTTTATCACCATCAAATAAAAAATACGTCAATACCTTTGACCCGGCACCCTTCAAAGAGATTACCTTTTATGTATAAAATTTCCTTTTAAGAAATGAGTGCTCAGAATGTTTTCGTAAAACAAAACAAATGCAATTGGGTATGGAACTGTTACAAAAAAAATTACATTGGAAAATCGTGAAATCTATGTAGAAAAATATTTCCCAAAAAAAGATGCGATGGGACTTTTAATGTATGAAATTTAATCTTTTTGGTTGATACACAAATTTTCAACAGCAAAAAATGATAATGGAGGGGCCCCCTGAATATTTTTCCACCATAATCTCACCATTGTGATAAATTTTGAATAAAACAAACCCCAAACCCCTTAAAAGGTTTTAACTTTGGTAAATAATGCAACCGTTGTATTGTTTGTTCGCTGGGGTTGGGATTAAAAAGACTTAGCAGTGGATCGGGGGGTTAATTATTGTGTTGGAAAAAAATTTGCACGATTGTCGCTTTGTACAGGGAGGGCTTTTTCTGTAAAATGATCGAATTTTGGGACGAGAAATGAAGAAGAGGGAGCACGACTTTCCCTTTTTAAAATGGCATCTATGGGTTATTATTTTTTGGGAGTGACATTCGTTTTGAGCAGCGATGAGAACATATACTTTTTTAGAAACGAAGATTGAAAAATTTGTGAAATTTTATAGCAATTTATTATTAGTTCATGTCGCAGGTGGATCTTTTGGCATTATGCCCAAAATCTGAGAGATAAAGATTTTGGTCAGAGACTTTTTGTTTTGATATAAACTGACAATGGGGAACAAAAGCGGATTTTTAAAAAACTGGTTTCCTATCTCATTGTAAGTAAAAAGCACTCACCCGGAGTACGGTACATACTTTCCCAAAAATTTTTTCAATTTCAGAGCGATTTTTTATTATTTTTAGCCTTAATTATTCTGGTCATCTTTAAGATCATCCTTCTCGCTTTAAGGCCCCTAATCCTTAGAATTTTAAAAACCATATGGTATCAAAAAGTTATGTCATAATGATTAAATTTATGCCCTTTTTTCTTATTTACTCCAAAGAATGTTTATCTACACTTTCAAGATTTTGAACCGGAAAAGAGAAGATGTGACTTACGACTTTTTTTCCCCTATCGACCACCAACGTCAAAAACTCTCAACAAAAAACTCGTAAATTTTCACTTTTTTGGGTTTTTTTACCAAATTTAGTCAGTAATAGATTGGGTATTTGAGGGGGAAAATTTCGGCTATTTTTTTTTAAATTTTTATCAATATTGCAAAGCAATATTTGAAAAAAGGGCAATATCCAAATTGGTGCAAACAAAGGGATTTTGCAAGACAAAAGAGGGTGGGCTTCAGAACATGCCGCTCATTTTCATTTTCAAAAATAGAAAATCAATACTTTTGTCCGAGTGAGTCAAGAGGACCGGAAAATATTTCACTTAAAATAATATGGGGAGTGTTTTAGAAGTTTTTTGATTTTCCCCGAATAAATAATAGGAAATGAAAACGAAAATCTCAATTCACTAAAAATAGATAGATAATATAAATAAAATACTGTTTTATGAACTTTTTCCGGGTTCCCTTTTATCAACCCCAAAAACGGAATGATAAACCCTGGGACGAATGAGAGCGTGAAACCCTTAACACGCCACCCACATTTCCCCAGGGGAAAAAGGATTCAATGAATTTCGTTTTAAAATTTACTTATTTTCGATATTTTTTTGAAAATTAATGAAAAAAATCCGAATTAAAAATTTGAAAGGGCACACGGGGAGCCAAAAAACCCAAATGATAAAGATACCTGAACGGTATTATCCCGGGGTCGACGTCACTTTTTGCGGTATGATAACCTAATTTCTTACGGGTCATTGATATAATGAAATCTCAAAAAAATTATTTAAAAATAATTTTCCAACAACACGTTAAACTGTACCATAAGAAATTGAATCCAGAACTGAATATGTACCGTCGTCCGGAGTGGTTTAAAATACCAAAAAAAAAACTTTTTATTCAATGATAAGGGGCGGGATTAAACATGTATGCTCTATTTGGGAATGCGAAACAGTTGAAAGTTAATTTTTTTTATTTTTTCATTTAAATTTAAAAATCTTTTTTAATTTGTCATATTTAAAAAGGTTTTAAGGGGCGAGTCACATCGTTGTATCAAAACAAAATCCAAAAAACTAAAAAGAATTAGTAGAAAACGATAACTTTGAGAAAAAATTAAATAAGAAAATAGGGTTGTGTAAAATAAGAAAAGGGGGAAAGGAAGGTAGATCAGGGTGACACACTAAAAGTGACAAGGGGAAAAAAAAAGAGATAGAAAAAAAACTAGACTAACTAACTAAACCATTTTTTAAAAAAACATTTTGAAATTTGGCCAAAACCACCCATCAAATTTTGATCCCTTAAAATGAACCCATCATTTTAAAAAATCTCAAACCGGGGGGGGGGGGGGGGGGGGGGGGGGGGGGGGGGGGGGGGGGGTTTCAAGAAAGTCCCAGTTTTGAAAGTTTTTTACAAAAAGGGTTTAAATCTTTTGATTAAAACCCTAGGACAGGATCCTGGGCCAAAATTTTTTTTAATGTGTGTTTTTCATGACGGGGGTAACGAGGGGGACAAAATGAGCGTGATAAAGCAAAAACAATGCAAATATTTGGCAGGGGTAAAAATTTGGGAAAAGGTAAACCTGGATAATGAGGCCTACATCAAAAACCAGCACGCGGGGATGTTTTCATTGAACAAAATGGGGGAATAGGAAAAAAAAATTTAAAAATAATCAATGTAAATAGTTTTGCGTGGAGTTTCTTCTTCCTTTTTTCTTTTCTTCTTCTTTTCTTCTTTCTTCTTCTTCTTCTTCTTCTTCTTTTTCTCTTTTTTTCTTCCCTTTTTCTTCTTTTTCTTTCTTCCTTCTTCTTCTTTTTCTTTTTTCTTCTCTTCTTCCTTCTTCTTCGTCTTCTCTTCTTCTTCTTTTCTTTTTCTTCTTCTTCTTCTTTTCTTCTCCTTTTTTCTTCTTTTTTCTTCTTTTTTCTTTTTCTTTTCTTCTTTTTCTTCTTTTTGTTTTTCTTGTTTTTTCTTTTTTTTTTTTTCCCTTTTTTTTTGTCTCTTGTTCTTGTTCTTTTTCGTTCTTTTTCTTTTGTTCTTGTTCTTCTTTTTCTGGTTTTCTTCTTTTCTTCTTCTTCTTCTTCTTCTTTTCTTTTTCTTTTTCTTCTTCTTCTTTTCTTTTCCTTTTTTTTTTTCTTCTTCTTTTTTCTTTTCTTTTCTTCTTTTCTTCTTCTTCTTCTTCTTCTTTTTTCTTTTTTCTTTTTCTTCTTCTTTCCCTTTTTTTTTCTTCCCCTTCTTTTCTTCTTTCCTTCTTTTTCTTCTTCTTTTCTAATTTTCTTCCTCCCCCCTCCTCCTCTCCTCCTCCTCCCATTCTCCTCCTCTTCCCCTCCCCCACATCATATACCCTCATCATCATCATATAATCATCCCCGCTCAACATACAATCATCATCATCATCACATCATCATTTATCATCCCATCACACATCAATAATAAAAAAAATAAAATAATAATAAAATAATAATAAAAATAGAATAATAATAATAAAAAAATAATAAAAATAATAATAATTTAAAAATAAATAATATAATTCATCATCTTCATCTCTCATCAAAATAATAAAAATCGACAATAATTTAATGAGAATAAATTTTCAATATTTGAAAAATAATATGATAATGATTGTAATAATACAAGAATTTAATAAAAATGTGAATACAAATACACTACTACTAAATAACTCTTACTACTAAAGGCGACGACTACAAACTACTGCTGACTAAAAAACCCCCCCAACTAAATACCTACTACTATAAACAACTATACAAAAAAACCCATACAAAATTTAACTATATCTTCTAACACTTTTATAAACTACTTGGGGTACACAAATACTTAATTTTAATAATTTCTAATAAGTAAAAATTAATAAAATAAATAAATAATTAAAATTTAATAAAAATAAAAATAAAAAATAACAAACCCCAAAAAAACAAAAAAAAACCTACCCCAAAAACTGCACTTCCAGCTTTTAAAAGAAAATGTTGCAAAAACCAAACCAAGTCAAAACCCGACTAATAAAAAGACGTATTTAAACAAAAAAATTTTACTAAAATTTAAAAATTTTTTTTTTAAAAACAAAAATCAAAAAACTTTCTTTAACACGGGGGAGAAAAAAAACCCCCTAAAAAACAAAAAACTAAATTTAAAAAAAACCCCACCTCCCCCTTTTAAAAAACAAAAATTTACCCCCAACGCCCCCAAAATAAATTTTCTTTTTAGGGAAACTTCACAGACATAATTAAAAAAAATTACCCTTTTTTTAATAAATATTTAAACTACTTTTGGGGGGAACAACTACTACTATACTATTAAAAAATAATTACTCTTTTAAAATAATTTAAAACCTAATAAATAACACTACAAAACTAACTTTTAAATTTCTCATTTCAAAAAAAATTTATTTTCAAATTCTTCTTGT
>NW_027626558.1:0-5955 GCF_034508935.2 Berghia stephanieae
GAAAAGGGGTTTTTAAAAAAAAATTAATTTTTTTTTAGGGTTAATATTTAAAAAATATAGTTCATGAAATAAATTGCTTAAAGAAAGGTGTAAAAAGAGAATAAAATTTTCTCAAAATATTTATTTTCAAAACTTTAACCTTTTGATAAATATGAAATTGAAATTTTATTAAGGGTTAAAATAACAAAGGGAAAAAAGAAATTATCGAAAAATTTTGAAAAGGAGAAGTTTTTAAGTAAAAATTATTTTGGAAAAAAGGGAAATTTTAAATTTAAATATTATTAGAAATTCCAAAAAATTCAAAGACTAGGAAGGGGAAATGGAAAAATTATTAATTTGGATTTATTTATAATTTTTGTTTTAAAGGGAACAATTTCCCAATTTTAAGTTAAAAGAATGAATTTGAACTCCTTTGTAAAATTTTTGTTTTATTCCAATTAAATCCTCATTTACGTTTTATTTATAAACATATAATATTTTCATTTAAAAATTCATTAAAAATTATTTTATTCATATATCAGTGAAAATTTTTTTTCTTAATCAATTTTCTTGTAGTTAAATTGTTAAAATAAATTTTTAATTACTAAAAGTTTTATAAATTTATAATTAATTTAAAAGTTTCTTTTTATAATTTTAATTTTAATTGGGAAACCCGGGGAAAAAATAACTTTTCTGTAATCTTAAAACCCGGGCCAAGAAAAATGGTGAGGCAAAAAATTTGTAATTTAATGGTTAATTTTCCCACAAAAATAATCTTAATTTTTGGGTAATCCTTTTTTTTAAGTAATTGTCCTTATTAAAACCCTTTTTAAAAACTTGGTTTTTTTATGGTTTAATTTTTTCAATTGTATGGGGTTTTTTTTATCGAGGGGGCTTCATATTTAATACTGGGTTTTTTGGTTTTTTTTTTGTATGTGGGTTTTTTTAGAATTTTTTTTGGGGTTTGGGGAAGACCTATTAATAAATTTAAAAATTTTTCACTTTTTTAAAACCAGGTTTTAATACTTAACAAATTACAAAATTCTTAAATTCCACATAAAAATATTGAAGTGTAACTTATTCAATTAATCTTTCCTTTTTTGTCCAACTCATTAAAATAAAAAAAATTCATAAATATTTATCAAATAAAAAAGGAGGGACTCTCTTTAACAATTATTTATTTACAAAACCCCCCCCAACCCCTTTAAAATAAATTTTGGGGTTTTTAAAAATTTTTTTCTTTAAAATTATAAAAAAAATCTTTTAAATTCAATTTGTTTCTTTAGAATTGACCCTTTTAAATTTTTTATTTAACTTTTGAAACATTTTTAAACATTTAAGTTTTGTTTTTATTTTAAGGATAAAATATTTTAATTAAAAGCTTTAATCTAATTTAGGTCAAAACAATAAGTTAAAAAAGGCCATAATCATTAAAAATAACCTTCCCCCTATTCTTCTCAAATTGAAAGATTTAATGTATAAAAAATTTTTTTATTTTTTAAAATTATTTTTTTTGCATTTATAATTATTTACAATTTATAATAGTTTAAAATTAATTATAAATTTAAGTATAATAAAAAGTTTTTTTGTGTAATTTTAAAATTTGGTTTTTTTTAAAAAATTTTAAATTTAATCTTTTATTTACCAAGTTTTAAGAGTCGGATCTTTAATAATTCATAAAGCTTTCAAATTTTCAAATTTAATATTTGAAACCAGGTTATTGGTTGTTAGCATCAAGAAAAGGAGGTTAGGCCCCATTGGGAAGGTAAGTTATTGGAAATTTGACCTTTCTAAGGCTTTTTTTTAATATTTATTTTAAAATTTTTTTTTATTTTTTTTTTCCCCTTTTGGAAAATTAAAATTTTCCCTTTAAAATTTTTGGTTTTCCAAACCAAATTTTTTTTTCCTTTTAAAAGGATTGTTATCCCCCCAAAGGAATAAAGATTTTGAAAAATTTTAAATTGGGTTAATTTTTTTTGGTGGGAAATAAATTTCCCTTTTTAAAAGACAAAAAAAACCTCCCAAATCTTTTTTATCCATTAATCATATTTGTTAATTCCTTTAGGGAAAACCCTAACTGATTAAACTAAGCAAAAACCACCCTTGGGTTTTTTTTAAAATTTTTAAGCCATTAAAAAAAGATTTAAAAAATTTTTGGGGGTTTGAAACTTGGGGTTTTTCCTTTTTTTGGATAATTTTAAAAAATTTTTAAAAACCCCGGGGGTTTTTTTTTTTTTTTTTTTTTTTTTTTTTTTTTTTTTTTTTTTTTTTTTTTTTTTTTTTTTTTTTTTTTTTTTTTTTTTTTTTTTTTTTTTTTTTTTTTTTTTTTTTTTTTTTTTTTTTTTTTTTTTTTTTTTTTTTTTTTTTTTTTTTTTTTTTTTTTTTTTTTTTTTTTTTTTTTTTTTTTTTTTTTTTTTTTTTTTTTTTTTTTTTTTTTTTTTTTTTTTTTTTTTTTTTTTTTTTTTTTTTTTTTTTTTTTTTTTTTTTTTATATATTATTCTTTTATATATAAATTATTATTTTTTTTATAATAAAATAAAAAAAATCGAATTATTAGTGTAATTAGGAAAAAAATAAGTATTTTAAAACTTTTGGAGATAAAATTACAATTGTTGACTTCTTCAACGTTTTGTTATCACATCTTTTATTTCATGGTTTTTGTTTTTATAATTATTTATATATATAATTTTATATATAATAATTTTTTATTTATTCTATATATATAATATTAATTATATAATTTAATTTATATATATATATTATATATATATTGTCACTGCTCGTGTGTGTATTAGTATTTTTCCATTTATCTATGTAATGATGAAAAGTCTTTAGGGTTTTCCCTAAGGCAAAGCGAATTGGAGGAATTAATTCCTTTCATTATGTTACGGTTTTCAATATTTATAGCGTGTATGTGTTTTGTGACGTTTGCTGTGTTGTGTGTGTTTTGGGGTGTGGGGGTGTTGTTTGTGTGTTTTTATTGTTTGTGTGAAATGGTTTGTGTTGATTGAAAAAAAAAAATTTAAAAGGGAAAAAAAATAAAAAAAAAAAGGGAAAAAAAAAAAGAAATTTTTAAGAAAAACCAAAAAAAGGGGCCCCCCTTTTTAAATTTGTTTTTTCCCCTTTCCCTTTTTTTCCCCAAAAAAAATAAAAAAAATTAAAGGGGTTTAATCAATTTTTTAAATTGCTTATTTTAGTTAAATGCATTTTGAAGTAAATTTTTAAAAAATAAGCAAACTACTCAAAAGACCTAACATAAAAATATCATAATATAATATATATTATTGATTTCATTAGTATATTTAAAAAATTATAAAGACATTTTCCAAAGACTTACAGGAGGTATTGCAGATAATTGGCTTTTGATGGGAAAAAGACGTCATACAAGACAATATTATGATGATTAGGTAATAATTTACTTCTGAAGCATTTTTAAAATTTCTTGATATTTATAATTAAGTATTTACTAGAGTATTGTTATAGAAGTCGAATCTTATTTAAACTATTCCACTCACCATACAACATAAAGATAAATTTTTTAAGAAGGTTATAAGTTTAACATAATGTTAATCAGTTATCGGCATGATGCGAAATGGTTTTTACAATTTTTAACAAAAAATTAATTGGGGTAGTTAATGAAGAAGCTCATTGCAGTGAAAGAATAATGATCTTTGATTTTTTAATAATAGAAAAAAGGAGATATTTAAGAAATTGAAAATGAATATTAATTTTTAATGCATTCAAAATTTGAATTAAATAGTATTAGCGAAAGGGATTTATTCTCAAGGCGAGCAAAATTTTAAAAAAATCTTTGTATGTTCAGTTAAATTTTTAAAAAACCCCTTAAACTCCGGATAATCAATTTGGCTTGTGTCGACTTAAATTAATGTCACTTCAGAAAAGACTTTGTTCCAAGTTTGTATTGACGCAATTAACAAGACTTAAAAAATTTTACGATTAAATGAAAACATGGGAAATGTAAGGGCTTAAATCACCCCGTACGAATTTTGATTCAAATGTTCCATTCAAGGAAAGACTTAAAAGAAAGAATATGGGTTTTAAATAAAATAAAAGGAATGAAGGGTTTTGGCCATAATAGAACATTCGATTATTTTTTGTCCTTTTGGTAAAGAGTTACAGTTATGTGATTTTTTAAAAATTTTTAAAAAAAGTCCATTGAAACGGGAAAAAACTTGGTTCCATTAAAATCTTTTAAAAAACAGCGAAATACCCAAAAATTTGAGCGGGAAAAGGCTATACCAAGTATTAAAATTTTTTTCCAAAAGGTTATAACCTTAACGTGATGAATTTTCCGCGAACACTTTTCACTTAATTTGTTTCTGAAAAAAACCAAAAAAAATTTTGGGAAATTAATTATAGGGTAAATTTAATATTAACCATTTATAAAAATATTTCCATAACCAAATAGATAACCAATTTACCCTTACGCAAAAGAACATTAAATCCAATTCCCCCATATTATGTTATTTGGGGTGGTTCATTTTCATTTATTAAAAATTTAAGCCTTATTGGTTCCCCCTCAACGTACTTCTTGAAAAGGGGTTTAATAATACGTTTAAATCTGGATGGGTTCCTATTAAATTTTAATGATATAAAGAATTGGCTAAAATTTTTTGAGGATTTAAAAATTATAAAATTTAGAATTAGAATGAAAAAAAAACTTACCTTCCCGATTGCTCATGAGATAAATTTAGTTCCAAATGAGTCATTTTCTAAAAAAGTAGAGACTTAAGGATTTTAATTGGACCTAAAAATTGGTTTTTACAAAAGGATGGATAAAATAAAAAAAATTCTTATATTTCTTCTTGGAAATTTCGAAATTACGTTTTGGTTTTCATTTAGGATTTATCAACAGTCAAATTGAAATGAATACTTGCTGTAATCTTTAACATTATTGTTTCAACAGGGTACGCAAACAAGCAATTTGGGAAACAAAGGATAACATGTGTCTTTAACAATTTTCCTCCCATAGTCAGTAACCTTGAATGCACTGAATGTTGTGACCGCAAAACATTGCATTGTAATGAATTTTCTGAAAATTTCCACCCATTTTGAATTGTTTTTATCGTATATATGAATAATTAATTATCTTTAGCTATAACGGTGACATGATAGAAACCCAATTAACCATTTGTAATGAAACTTAAATCAATTTTTAATGATTCAATACATTTGAAAGATAAATTTTTTTTATAATTAATTCATAAATTTTTAAAAAATAATAAATTTTGTTGCTAATATTTAAAAAAAAAAATAAGAAATTAATGTTTTATGGTTTATCGTAATATAAAATAATCGTAATTGTAATGATTGAATGAATTATTATAAATATTGGGATTATAAATGTTAAAAGAAAAATTATTAAAAAATATAGAGGAATGGACAAAAACTTTTGATAAATGCAAATGAATGATAAAATATAGAAATTGAATGTGTTGAGGGGGGTGGGATAAAAATAATGAATGAATTGATTTTAATCATTAATGGAAATTACTCAACAAATTTTCCCCCCGGTTCATCCTCCCCCCAACAGTAAAAAAAGGGAAAAAATACGGGCCATATAAACCTATCAGAATGACAGAAAATAATATTAAATGTATTTTCCTTCAATTCATTTTTTTAGGACTTCCACATTGATGAGACTTCAATGTAGTTGATAAACACGAAAGGTTAAGGGAATTAAATTTTTCGCCCAACTTTTACCTTGCCCAACTAATCAATTCGTTTAAAACCTTACTAGTTCCTCTATGCTTGTAACTTGTACAACCCTCTAATGAATGCCTAATTTTCGATTAATTTAAAAAAGAAGAAAGAGTGGTAACAGAACAAAAGAAAAAAAGTTTCCTAAATGGGAATTGGACTTAACGCTTTTGGTCCATTTTACCTTTTCCAAGAGATTTATCCTTTAAAACCTGGTCCAAAAAAAAATAAATTTAAATTTTTTATTTTTTAATG
>NW_027626559.1:0-5955 GCF_034508935.2 Berghia stephanieae
CGGGAGCCCTTTTTGGGTACCATTCAGCCACGGCGCCCCCCCAAAGGTTTTTGATTCATACATTTTCTTTGTTTCATAAGGATTTTTTGGTAAAGTGTTTTGTAACCCACTGAAGTGTTACAGCCTATTCCATTAAAGTGGTAACATCAGGGTTTTACAAGTTACCATTAAAAAAAATTTTTTAAATTGTATACATATTCATTTCTTCCATTCCTAAAGACAATTTTAGTGCAAAGTTAACTTCCAATATCAAATCCCCCAATGTCCAAACCATAGTTTGTTGCCTGTTAGGCTCAGATATATATTAGATAAATTACTATGATTTTAACGGCCCGGTATCGCTTGTACAAATGTGACATTGTATCACATAATAGTCCTTCTTTGTTTCTTGACTTTAATTCTTGTTACACCTTGTTTTGTAACAGGACTGAGGGTGCAAAATGTAACTTGATATTAGTTTTTCATTTAAAAGGGTCATAGCTTTGTTGTAAACGATTGTTTTAATTTTGTTTTCTTATCCAAAGGCCAAAAAAGTCATGACGTCAGCCGAGAGCAACGAATTTACAGTCAAAGACAATGGAGATCTTATTCGACGTGCTGTTAATTTTTAAAAAGGGAACAAGACAAATACCAGAGCGAAAAATTTCGAGGGGAAGAAAAAGTCCATAAAAGATAAGACACCAAGAGAACAACGCAAACAGAAAAGAATTGGATAAAAAATTATCAAACACACACTACAAACCGGATACAGCAAAATCTTGATCTGAGTTATACTCCATCCTCACACTCAAAATATCCACTCCATATGTCCTCGTCAAAGATATCAAGCTACAAAACAGCCAATGAAACCTTTATGTTGAAAAACCAAAGCCCTTGAAGAGTGAAAAGGCTGTTCTCCTCTCTTTTCCTCAAAAATATAAACTCTTGGAAAAATTGGGAAAAACGACGTCAATGCCCCCAAAAATTTCCAGATCTTGTCAAGCAAATAGTAAGAGTTTTTTTTCCTGAAAGGTGACACTTAAATTAGGTCCAGGAAAGAGAAACCAATAACAAAAAAAAATCAAGAAATAAATAAGACTAGTATGTGATACAATGTCACATTTTTACAAACGATACATCTCTTGCAACCCATACGTGTCATTTTCTTCATTCTACCGACTTAAGCCATTTTGGGTTGTTACTCCAAAAAAAAGGGACAGAGAAACAGTGCATGTAAAAAATGTGAAAACATTAACATGCTTGCTTCAGCGCTTTGGAGAAAAGATGAAGAATGTCAAAAAGATTTTTTGGTCATATCATTAAATTTCATTCATTTCTACAAAGTGATTTTGAAGCAACAGGTTTTCAAAGGTAATGAGGAGTCAAGCCTGATGTTACACCGGTTGACTTAAACATTGACTCAATAATGAACATGACCAAGATACATAGACATTAAGGTGATGCCGACTGAAATCGAATACAATGGTTTTATCATCAAATAAATTTAATTGAATAATGCAAATCATTGATGAAGTGGTTGATGAATGTGAAAATCAAGCATTACGGTTTGTGAAATTATTGGGGCCAGCAAAAGTGTAACAAAACTCGCATTGGTTTTGACAAAAGGTTTACATATTCATTCCAAATGATATACCAGATCCTGTGTGATGGTGGGAAACGGTTTATTTTAGTCAAGCTGGGGGCCGATGGGATTCCCTGCCTGCATGTGGTGCATGAAAGCATTTGGCAAAGACACACAAACAGACAAAATACAGTAAAATTGATATTAGAGCTGGTTTTAAACAAAAGGCCCAATTATTTGTCAGATTCAAAACCTTGCTTCACTCAATGACAACATCCAGACAGTTGGTGATTTTTTGTCACAAACTTGGACCATTATATCCCGTAGAAAAAGTGATAAAAATCCTGGAGAGGTTTTAACTGACCATTCATTAAAAACCCAAATCATACATGGGTATTTTGGGAGCTTTTTGCTCTTTCTATGTTTTAAAAATGCTCTTTTGTCTGTTTATCCAACATTCCGAACTGCCACGAAAGAAGTTATCTTGAATCAATGATTCAACCTAGGTTAATTAACAACCAGTTTTGGGTTTTTTGGGGTCCACTAACATAACCCAATATGTAGGCGCCCTAACCTTTTTTCCCCTTCGATTTCAAACACAAGCGTATTGAAATTATAATCTTTCGATAATAAGTTGTAATTACTCATGCCTGTTTACGTCCACTCATTCCTGTTACACAAACTCATTCCTGTTTAAGAAATGACTTTTTCTTTTTTTTTCATGATAAATAAAATACTTGAAAGGAAAATATTTTTGTGGTGGTTTTAAAACTTATATACCTATACATGGTAAACAATTTTTATTTTTGTCCCTTTTCCTACAATTTTTTTGGAGATGATGATTGCTTTAAATAATATCCTTTGTTTTCAAAAACTGATATCTGAATGCCTTTTGTAAAACAATAAATGCATTTTATTGTCAGAATTAGTATCAATGCTCTGTGTTTTTTTGTTTTCCAATGTTTATTTCAAAAATTGTCCTAAAATGTGGTAACTTATGTTTAAAGTTGACATATTTTTTTAAGCGTAACAGGGAAAGAGTCACAGTGGATCGTGATTCACAAATACTTGAATAAGTGACCACTGGGAACTCATTAAGCCCTGTTATTACAATTTATATCGCATACATATCACAGAAAGCATACACAAAATAATGAGTATGTTGGAAATACTTGACTTTTCAAAAATTTGAGGACTTCGAATTTGGCGTTTTTCTGAAAACGGCCGACATATGGGCGTCCGCCTTGTTCCATAGTTTAGACCCAAATGTTAACTAAGTTACCATGCGTCATTAGGAAGAAGTGACGTTACGACTATTGAATCCTATTCACATTTAATGATAAGAATGAATTTAAAAATACCTGATTTTTAAACGGCGCAAAGTTTGTGTTTTGTTTATTTGTGTTTTTTAGGGAGGGGGAAGTTGGGTTGTTTGTTTTTTTGGTTTTTTTTTTTTTTTTTGTTTTTTGTTTTTAACTTGTTTTTTTAAGCAAAAGACGGATAAACTGCAAAGGATGTGATCAATAATGAGAAAACAATATATTTGAACGAAGTTCAGTTTTGAGGTAAAGTTTTACACAAAACTGTTAAAAGCTACCTTTATGGGTTTTTGTTGTTGTTTTTTTAAATTTTTTTTTTCAATGATTTACATAGAAAACAGTTTTTTATTGTGGTGGATATTTATAAAAGCATAACTCATCGCCAAACATGTCGACGAAATGTTTGTTTTCCGTTCCATAGCGCGATTTGTTTAAACCCTGACAAGTATTATTCCTTGGGAATATCTATGTTGCAGTCGATACATTAGTAAAACACATTTTTTGTCGTCAGACCAAAAAAAAAATCAGGTTTTAACCCAAAAAAATGTTCGATATATTTTATGGTCATTTAATTCATTTTATAGAAAATTTTGGGAATGATAAATTGCTCTAATTTCAGGGGGAAGGTTCTTTTCGTGTATTTTTTTGTTTTCTTTTTCTTTTTGTTATTTATATATATAATATATAAAATATATATAAAATATATAATATATAATATATATATATCGAATATGTTTTTTCTTATTCACGTGTTTAGTTTTTAATTTTATTTGTTGGCTACTTTCATTGTCCAGAGAAAGAGCATTACAATAATCTAAAAGCATTTTGACATTTTGGCGTCGGGACTGACATTCCATTTCTAGTACATTTAAGTATGGAAGCCATCAGGGCTAAGCCAAGTAAAACGAAACTTTTTTCGTGAGTGTGTGTGGTGGTGATTTGTGTGTGTGTGGGATTCTGATACTGTTTTGTTACAAGGGCAATGCTACAACTCTTGAAGGGGTTTTGGTATAATATGAATTTTTCTTATCATGAAGAATTGACACATATTTGTTTTTTTGGTTTATCTTGTACAGAATGGCGAGATGAGGGTGGGGGTGGTCTTCCATCTTTAATCTGTAATTATTCTCTCGTTAGGAAGTAAAGATTGCTTATTTGTTTAAACTCGTTTATAAAAGGTGTACTGTCAGATTAGGGGAAAAACAAATCCTTTAGGAAAAGATTCTGAGCTTCATTATTCATTTTAAACCATCCGCATTAAAGTCTTTCTATCTTGTTTTACGTTTTCAAACATGAGACAGGTTGTCCCCCAATTTTTTAAATAAACAATGGTGTCATGACGTCATTGAATATTGTTACTTTTGTTTTATTTCGCCAAGGATTTTACATTTTAAAGCCCCTAGGATGGTGGCGACGTACATATATTTGCAGGGCTGATAACCGAACACAAATTTTGTGTCGTATTTCAATTACAACAAAGACCATAACATTTGGTATCATAACCTGAAAATAAAATAAGTTTACGTCGGATAGTGGTAAAAAAACAATATGTTCTAAAAAGATAAGAATTTAAAAAAATTAAATATCAAAAGAAATATAATCTGTCTAAATTGTCTCCGCATCAAATTTAAATATAAGCTTCTAATAGCGGGAAACTCTAAAAAGATAATGTAACGTCGCCCAAAAAAGAACGTGTCCGGTTTTAAAGTCTCTTCAACCGATAACAAAAGCTGTAAAGAAGAATACACCACCACATATAAGAGGAAAATCGATAAAAAAGTATAATCGCCGTTGTTATTAAAATTTGGGGTATTCACTTTTAAATGCTTTGCTATTGGGTGAAGAAGGGACCATAACGTTCTGTGTAGGGATTTTGTTCTTTGTCGAATGTGTTATATTCATTGTTGTACATTATTTCTTGCACATTTCCATGTGTTAAGCTTGGTCAGTAACCCCGATGTTAAGGTGTTTTTAGATTCCGTGTTGCAGTCAAGACCTCTCCTTTCTCTTGGGACTTAGTCATGTCATAAATAATACCACGGGACTCTATTCTGGACTGCCCCCTTCAAGTCAGAAAGTCCACATTGCTCAGTTTTTTTACATACTCAGTCGCCTTTTGTTTGTTTTTATCTTTGTTTTTTTTTTTGTTTCTTTGGGTAGGTTTTACGGCGCTTGCGACACATTAAGGTCAAATCAGATCCAGTGAAATGGAAAAAATGGGATATCAAATGTTCTTGAAATACAACAAGGTACCCAAGAAAGGGGTGTAGGGCATGAGAGGGAGAGTATACCTCAGGTGAAAGGCAGTCACGCTTCTTAGTGATCCTGAGAAGTGGCTTAGTAACTTATTTGGTCTCCACCTCTAGTGTCTAACTCGTATATGGCTCCAAGTAACTGATGTGCACTCAATGGCCACACCCCGGGCAACGGTTTTGACTGACCGGCTAAACTATACGAGGGAACCCAAAGGCCCTGCCGGAGGTTGTAAGGAGTCGTCTTTCCTTTTATGTGCATGAAGACGTTATGGCGGAGAAGGCAGATGAAACCAGCAACCCTGGACAATGGACTTTATGGGTTACAGCAAGGTGTATGTACACGTGACGCGTCAAAGACGTTAAATGATTGCGGTCGGCCATCGTAGAAAGGATGGGCCCTACTATGTATTATCCCATTTTATTGAAATGAATCATGCCACGTAAAGTTTATGGGAAATTATACAGGTACCCCTGAGCCCCCTGCGGGTGTGATACTTGTTGTAAATATTAACAGGGAAGAGACAATCTCTTCAGGGAGTATACAAACGAGGATGACACGTCAATCTAAAGCCTGCGGGAGGATTGAATCTGATAAAGTATGTATGAAATATGCAGGGAAATGTCTACGCCATGGAACACGGGAAAGTCCGGGCATTATATACACAAGTAAACTGGACAACTTGATTAAAACAAGATATGAAGTGAGTAGAAAAGTGCCAGAAGACCCAAAAGAGAATAAAAATTTTTTTCGCGCGGTGGTGGGTTTGAACCGCGACCTTATTGGTACGACAAATCCGCCCGGCAGGGGAGAGCGTGGGTC
>NW_027626560.1:0-5945 GCF_034508935.2 Berghia stephanieae
ACACATATTGAACTTTAATTTTTTTTTTTTTATTTTTTTTTTATTTAGTTTCTAGTTTCCCTGAAATTAATATAATCTACATGCAAGTGTCAATACTATTTCAATTTTATACTTTATTTTGAGCACAACAACTTTTCTTTCCTCATGCAGGACAGATTTAGAGGTTGCCCAACACAAAGAAACGGTTTTTAACTTCTCATTTAACGAATGAATATTGAAATGCCTGTTTCGGTTACAATAACATTTTGTATTAATTGCGAGGAAACCGATATTATATAATATATCTTGACGTCAATATTTTTAAAAAACCAACTCATCCTGATTAATGGCTGCATGGAAAAATGCAAAGGGGCCATCGTTTATTACACGTACCGACTCTCTCGCTCTCTCTCTCTCTCCTCTCTCTCGCTCTCTCTCTTCTCTCTCTCCTCCCTCTCTTTCTCTCTCTCTCTCTCTCATCTCTCTCTTCTCTCTCTCTTCTCTTCTCTCTCTCTCTCTCTCTCTCTCGCTCTTCTCTCTCCCTATGTCTCTCTCTCTCTCTATCTCTCTCTCTCTCTCTCTCTCTCTCTCTCTCTCTTCTCTCTCTCTTTCTCTTTCCATCTCTCTGCCTCCTCTTTTCAAAATAAATCTCCAAAAATTAAAAAGTCTGATTCAGTTATTAACAATTTTGAGGCGACCAGGAGGATACACTGTATTTTTAGAGGCCCTGTCTCTCCTCCATGTGCTCGCACACTAGGTTACTCTTTCGCACTCCTAATGATTCTCTCTTTCATTCATTCATATGCGCACACACATACACCACACACAAACACATAATCACACACAAATAGACGCGGGTGTGCAACGTAACACAACACTCGCCCACATCTCTGTACAACACATTCATACCCCCCCCCTTCTTCCATATATATATATACATATATATATATATATATATATATATATAATATATTATATAATATATACTAGTAAAAAGCCCGCAATTTCGCGGGAAAGAACTATTTTCATTCGATACTGTACTCACCATCATTTAATGAGGGCAGATTGGTAAACAACGTTGTCTGTGTAATTTGGTATATCTTCGGTTGATTTTCTGTGTGGCCCAATAATATATTTAATAATATATTCCCTCAACTAACCCCAAGAAAAAAATAAACCTAGTACCTTTAATTAACCCTAATAGGAAAAATAAACACCCTAGCACTTTAATAAGACTTATGACTAACCATAATAGGAAAAAAAAAATCATCCGATCTCGAGCTAACCCTAATAGAAAAATCATGACAAATTGAATAAATAAACGCCTGACAAACGATCAAAGGTGAAAATACAAATTTAAAGAATACTGGAATGTAGGAGCTTTCGGAATGTCTCCCCTTTACTTAACTTATGGAAAAACAAACACCCTAGCACCTTTAATAAGACTTATGACTAACCTCTCGAGCTAACCCTAATAGAAAAAAAAAAACAACTCTCGACTGCTTTGCACTACCTTTCAACTTTCAATACTTAACAAATCAAAATGGGCGGCCGAAAATCAAAACAATGGTCAAATTAGGAAATTTTAAACTTCACAAATCTATCAAGGTTTGTTCTAGTTTTTAAAATGCCTGAAAAAATATCAACGGGGAAAATACAAATTTAAAGAATACTGGGGATGTAGAGCTTTCGGAATGACTCCCCTTTACTTAACTTATGGAAAAACAAACACCCTAGCACCTTTAATAACACTTATGACTAACCTCTCGAGCTAACCCCAATAGAAAAAAAAAAAACAACACTGGGACTTCTTTGCACTACCTTTCAATACTTAACAAATCACAATGGCCTAATAGTAAAAAAAGAATCAAATGGCGACTGAAATACCTTCATGTGATCAAGTGAATAATATCACTATGAATGCCACGATTTGCTGAAAAATGCCAACACACTCACACACACACATGTATACACCACACACTACACACACACAAACATACACACACACACACACACACACACACACAAACATACACGCAATTAGAGCAAAACTGATCACCGCTAAATCAACAACACAACGGAAATAATAATAATACTTGATGTCATAAATAGATGACGCAAACTGACAACTTTTTACAGTGTCGAAATTGGTTGATTTTGGGAGTCAAGTGTCGTCGTTGGTACATTTTATGATATCTGTTTTACTCAACGAACTTTCAAACTGACTTTAAATTATAAAAGGATAATCAAGTTATCTGTTTATCTATCTTAAAAAAAAAACATTTCTAATTTTCAAATCTTTCAGTAAAAGTTGTGCGCCGTAATAATTTTTTATTGACTCAAATAAGCCACAATGTTCTCCACAATGATATATTTTTTAAGAAAGGATTTCTATCTATCAATCCTCCTATTGTTTTTACACTCAGCCATGACTACAAACCCGTGTAATAGAAACACATACGTTTATAATTCAGAGCACTTGACTTCATTCACTCTCATTCATGAAGGCGCAATATTAAAACCATAGCTAGCTTGGAATTCATTCCTGTTCCTATTTGAGGCTTGAGAGAGTCAAAGAAAAGATTTGTAGTGAACAAAATTCTTTAAAATGCAAAACCCAAAAGACTTGGACTGGCATCATGTATTACACTCCACACACACACACAAACACACACGCACACACAAACACACACACACACACACACACATAAACAAGTTGTATTATATCATACATAAATTAATCTCCCTCAAGATATCAATGAATAAATAATACAGTTCCCTTTTTTCATCTTCAAGCGGAAATTTGACTTAGGGTCAATTCCAAGGGAAGCTGGAACCCAAGTGTCTGACGCAACGCAGCGCAAACGCCGTAAATTGAGCTTAGGAGGAGTGGCTTGCTGAAGCCACATAACGATCTGGATATCGAACTAGGTATCTTTTGGGTGGGTAGCGAAGTCTATATTGCTGAGCCTCAATGCTCCCCCCCACCTTTCCATCAAGTCGTTATGGCAAGGTACGGTTTCCTCGATTTTTTTTGCTTGTCCCAAGGAGTTCGATGAAACCGTACTGGAGTGTACTATAAATGTTTGAGACGCACTTTGAAATGGACTTGAACAAATAATGCTTGTCGTATCATTTATACCCTTAATAGTCGTAACAGTAATAGAAAATCCAAAGTGGTGGTGGTAGTAGTAGTAATAGTAGAAGTAGTAGTATTAGTAGTATAGTGGTAGTAGTATAGTAGTAGTAGTAGTAGTAGTATAGTATAGTAAGTAGTAGTAGTATAGTAGAGTAGTTAGTAGTAGTAGTAGTAGTATAGATGTTGTTGTTGTTGTTGTAGTGCAGTCGAAAAAGTAGTAGTATCAGCAGCAGCAACACGGATATTATTTAGTTGAAGATGATACATAAGATAAACTTGAAAGCTTACCCAGTAGGTCACCCTTCTTATCGTTTTTACTCATGTTGGATGCTTGATAGAACCTGTCGCTGTTGTTTGCCTAACCTGGACCTCCTGGAACTCTTGCTTCCTCGATGCGCTCGGTTGGGCTCGCTTGTAACTTTGTGAAGATTCTTGGTTCTTAGTGGTTGGTTTGTGTCGGGTTTCTTCGAGCACCACTCCCCATTAGGAAAGAGGGGTACTGGATAGATAAATGGATGGTTAAGTTTGAGATATAACTCTAACAGACTGACATTAAAGCGTGTGGACATTTTTACAGCGGAGTGACAGTGAAATAACAGAAAGGGTTGACAAAAAACGTTATACGGATTGATATCGATGTTTGAAATAAATGACGATAATTTGGACTAGGAGTACAACTGCCGATGTGAGGGCTGATGGAGAAGCGATGAATGGAAGTAATGGAAGCAATCATATTATTTCTTGCATATATAAAAAAAAAAAACAGAACATATAAAAACATTTCGCAGAAAGATTTGCATAGCCGAGAAAGAAATGGAAAATGGAACATCAGCATGTAAATTTTATGTTTGAAAATTATAATCAAAACAAAACCACTTAAAATCTAGCGTTCATGAAAAAAGAATTACAATGCAAAATATCTAAGAGTATTTATTGACATCAATCAATTCAGAAACAATGAAAACTATATTGTAAGAAAGTAAATTCCTTCCTGGTCTTTCTCAAACGTTACAGATTATTATCTTATAACATATTTGCATAAAGGATTAAATAGTCTTAAAGCAGTAGTCAATACGAACTGAAATCCAGGAAGTACAAATAGAGGTTTCCGATAGATCATTGATAGAGCACTGGCATCACACGCAAAGGGACCGATATCGATCCCGAGGCAGTCGAAAAATTTTCTGTAGTGTATGTGTGTGTGTGTGTGTGTGTGTGTGTGTGTGTGTGTGTGTGTGTGTGTGTAAAAACTAAGAACGTATTATAGTATACATATACGTATTACTTTCCCAATAAAAAAGTCATCGTTATCTATAAGTTCAATAGTTTTCTTTGTTATCAGGACTTAATGGATCTACAATCTTGCTATTCGTGTGTCAAATTAGAGAATTGTACCTTGTAGTGTCTTTACCTACTGACGTTTCAAAAAGACAAGCCTAAAAATAAAATATCCCAATTTGTGACACAAACTTTTCGACAGTCAGATATTAAGTAGGACACATACCCCTTATGACCCCAGGCCACAAACTATTTAGACTACTAATCCCATGTAGACGTCACGACAAAACTCCCGTTATAGATCGATCGAAAATTGCCAATAATATGACCAGCAATGTAGAAGTTGTGAAATAGGTCTGTCCGCCACACACGTAAGGGATAATAGCCAATGAATTATTAATAACACGGTGCAAACCACTTCATTGGAACACCATTCACTTCAGTAAATTTCAATTTAGCAGCGATGTGACGAAATCCTATATTCGGCATTCACGATTGTGTCGAGCTTCTTCGAGCAACCTTCTGTTTGAAATTTTGAAATGCTAACAGTACAATATTTACCTTAATAACCTAAATATATTCACGTCCTGTAAACTTTGTTTACACTCTGAATAAATTAGTAAAACACTTCCCTTTTGGCTAATCGTCAAAAAAAACTTAAAAACCTTATGTTTTTTTCCTCTTCGCTGTGACAAAACCAATTTTCTGGCTGGTTCAAATAATTTGCAGAATCAATAATTAGCTTTTCGCATCATGATAACATTAAATATCTTATTCTATTATCTATTATTAGACAGTCGCTCCCAATAAAAAGGCAGGTTCGTTGAGCAGTATGCACTGTAAAAACTGACACGTTTCAAAAAGTAAGTTAATCGAATACAAGTAGATATATTTATAAAGAAAACCAATGTTCAATGGTCTGAATAGTTAGATTAAATGGTAATAGTATAGAAATGATCAAAGTCGAGATTATAATACTAGAGGCGTCTTGAATAAACTATTTGGCATACCAACCAGACAAAGAAAACTAGTGTATACGCAAATATAAATATATATCCTTTTGTTGTCTTTTTCTAAATATTTTCCAAACGTAACATGTGCTGGAAATTCTAGCATGATTTTAATCCTTTAACGGCAATATTGAATATATCTGCATTCATATTCCATCTATGCTTAATAAAGGATTATAACTGCACGCCTAATCGTGTTTAGGGGCCGCGTGGCTCAGCGGTACGGTCTTTGCTTCGTACCCGAAAGGTACCGAGTTACACCACCCCCCGCTGCGCTGTGTGGGGGTTGAGCAAGTCACCTCGCCCTACTCGATTTGCAGCTCTGCACTCCAGTCTTTCCCATCGAATAGACCCCATGGGATGAATAAAGGGAATTTTATTTATTTATTTATTTGTTTATTATTTTTAAATTTTCTGAGGAAGGAGGAGTAAATGAAATTCGACCAGGGCTTCAACTGATTCAGGAGTCGCATTGTTGTTTCTGCCCTCTTGGAGAATACGACAAAATGTTTTTTTGGTGAATATTTTCAATATGAAAG
>NW_027626561.1:0-5954 GCF_034508935.2 Berghia stephanieae
GGGGGTAAAAGGAGATTGCACGTTTGTGCCGTTATTACATTTAAAGGTCTTTGCATTGCCAGTTAAAAGGAAATTTTTGATAGAGATTGAAAAGATTGTAGATCTATGCCATAACAAAAGACAAAGGGCACAAAATCAATTTATTTTGTAAAGTTAAGACACAAATCTATGATATGGGGTTTAAATGGGACAAAGGGGAATAGAGCCATATCAAGTACTTCATTTGCTAAAAGGTTGAAAGGGAAAGGGCCCTTCCCCCCTGGTGACCAGAATGAAGTCAAAAGTTTGTCCAATTGTTGGTGCAAAAACGAATCAAAAGTTTTTTTTAAAATACCAGACTGTACAAAAAACATGGTTGATTTTTAAGCTTTTAACTCAGAGATAATAAATAATGAAAAAAAACCCAAACATTTCATTTGAAAAAAAGCTTTGTTTTTTATTATGTTGATTAATTTTTTTTTATTAAATGAATGGGCAATGACAAATTATAAAAGGGGAAGACCCTTTAAAATTTTGAGGAAATAAAAATAAATACAATTGTGAGCATGTCCTCTTTTTGCTTGGATATTTTGCCTTTTGGATAGTTCATACAAAATTAAAAAAATCCTGAAGGTTTTTGTCTTTGACTAAGCTTTACAAATTTTAAAATATAGATTCCTTTTTTCCTCTGGGGAAAAAATTTTTTTGGAGTCTATTCTAAAGGGAATGAAATAACCCCCATTGCCGCAAACAGCGCCACAAATGAGCTGGGGGCTGGGTGACTTGCTCAAGCCACAAAACGAGTGACAAAGTGTTTTATGATGAATAAAAGAAATTAAAATGATTTCACCCATATTGATTTTTTCCTCAATTTTTAAAAGATCGGGGAAAAAATTTTTTATTAACTTGCTAAATGATTATTAATATTATAGTCTACGTTTTTTTAAATTTGTCTTTTCTTGTGTAAAGGCAATCTGCAAAAATCAGCGAAAGACCAAACAAACGTTTTTTTACAGAAGATGTCCTATTCCCTGTACGTATTACAAAATACCACCTGGCAACAAATTAAAATTTTAAAAAATTAAAAAATTTATGGCATAAAAGAAAAAACAAACTTCCCCGAAAAGAAAAAAATTTTTTGGGGAAAATTTTGTCCATTTTTTTGGTTTAGCTAGCGGGACTACAAGAAGTTGATGGTTAGGTGCAGCGCTTGAAAACACTCAATGGAAATTTTCCCCTTTGTAGGAAAACATATATGTGTGTTTTTTGTTACGGGTGTGGGAAATACAGTTCTTTTTTTTTTTTTTTTTTTGGCGAAGGCCCAAATAATTGCCCAAAACATTACAGTACAGAGATTTTTTGAGCATACTATTTGATTCCAAGGTGATAAATTACTTATTTTTTAAAATATTTGGTGTTCTTGAAGAGTTTGTAAATAAATTTTTTTTGAATTTTTAGGTTTGCCAGTAATTTTTTGTGTCGATGAAAATTTTAAACATTGCTTGGGGAGAAAGGGTATCCAAAACCTTTTTTTAAAAGAATAGTTTCCACAAAATATCCAAACCATTTTGGAATTCATCAAAAGGTTTCAGGCATTTTGGCATTTGAAGTTGAAGTCAAAGTCTTTAAAAAAAAATTATTTTGACCTGAAATGAATGCTTGCGATTTGGGGAAAGGGGGCTTAAGTTTTCTTTGTTTTCAAACATATAAAAATTAAAATTAAAATTTCCCGTACACATAGACGCGGGGTGGTAGGTCAAAAATTTTTTTGCTCATTATTAACTTAATTTTGGTATTTCTTTTACAGGATGTGAAGAAGACATTTCAGGTTCCCCTCTTGATGCGACAGAAAGCACTTGTCGACACACGGATCCATATAAACCCAATTTTTTTGGGGAAAAAGGCGAACCTGAAAAGAAAAGAAAACAGTCAAATTTTTATTTATTCTTTTTCCAAAATGCTTGTTTTATATACCTTTGTAATCCTTTTATTCTTTTTCATTTGATAATACTGGTTAACATTTTTACTTTGCCCCCAAAAAAGTTTGTGAAAAAAATTTACTAGTTGTATTTTATTCGGTTCCCAATTAAAAATACAATACTTAAAAATTTTTTTTTTTTCTTTTGAAAAAATTTTTTTCAAAAAACCAAGCCCTATCCCCAGAGTAAAAATGTTTTTGAATTTTGAAAATCCTTTCAAAATAAAAAGATACATTTTTTAAAAGGGGTCATTTTTTTTTTGGAGACCCGCAAAAGGAGGGAAAAACCGGAAAATTGGGACGCTTTTTTTTTTTTTTCGGCATTTTTTTTTTGAATTTTGGTTTTTATTTGCTTAAAAAGGGATTAAAAGTTTTGAAACTTGAAGAGAAAATTGGGAGGGTTTTTGAAAAATATGGGAAATGTATCGTCATATTCATATAAAAAATTTTAAAACCCAAAAAAAAAAAAATGTTCAGTATTACCTTGTCAGCGCAAAACTCCACCCCGGGTAGTTTTAAAAAATTTTTTACTCCAAAGATAAAAATTTTTTTTTTAAAAGGCTTCGGAAATCGCACGATTTTGTCGTTGACAAATTAAAAGACCTTTTTTCTAACGGTGGCCAATTTCATCAATTCAAGTAAAACAGCGTCAAAATTTAAATTTTTTTTAAATAGAAATTACAAAGGCTTCGTCCAATTTTGCGCGAATTGGGGGCACTTGTGACCCGAAAAAAGGGGCCCAAAGTTTTTTGGGGGGGATAGTCATTGTATATTTATTTTGAAATAAATTAAAAACCTAAAAAATTTTTTTGTTTGGGCAAATAAATAAAAAATCCATTTATTTTAAAATGAAGTTGGAGCAAAATAAAGAAAATTAAAGTATGTAAAATGACTTTTTTAAAAATTTGTTTTATCCCTTGTTTTTAATTTGTGGGAATGCTTGACTGATTCCATTTTTCTACCCTGGGTTGGGGGCATGACCTTCCTTTTTGGGGGCAAGGTCATTATTGCTTTCTTTACCCCCATGTCTGTATTCCTTTTTAGGGGAGCTTTCTATCTTTTTTTTGGAAAAAGATACATGCTTTTTTTCCCTGCCTTAGATGAGAGAGTGACAAAGGGTGTAAATTTATTTTGTAAATTTATAATCAACTTTTAAAAACAATAGAGGGGTGGGGTCTTTGATTTCCCGGTGGCAAAGGGCATGCTGTGTCCCTATCCCTTTATTTTTTTTCCAAGTTTCTTTATGCCCCTTGTTTTGGGAAATGAGATTATTTGGGTTTTTTCCCTTTTCCCCCTTCCCGGAGTCAGGGCTGAGAGAGAAAAGCCCAAAATGAAAATTTTTGGTTTTGGGGAAAAAAAAAAAATTTTTGTCTTGGTAATCAGTTCGGTAAAATTTTTTTTTATTTTAATTTTTAAATATAAAATTATTATATATATGTGTTATAATAGGGGGGGGCCGAAGGGGCCGAGTGGTTAAAAGGGGCAGGGGCCTGTAAATCCGGATGACCAGGTTGAGCCCCCGCTTAGGCATTTTCGTTTTTTTTTTCCCTTTTTCAAGTTATTAACCCCAATTTGCTAAATTGGAAAAAATGGGTGTTCCTGTTGACATCAGAATTTTTTTGAAAGAGTTATTATATTCCTTCGTAAAAAGCCTAGGCGACGATATTTATGATTCGCTGCGCAAAAGCATAACAATTAATATAATTTAATAAAAAAATAATACGGAACGTTTTGTGTTTCCCCTTAGGGGGACCTGTGCTTTGGGGTTTAGGATGACCTTTTGGGGGTTTTTCAGACTTATACATGATAGGTTCTCTTGGAAACTCTTTGTTCCCCTTTTTTTACTTTTTTGTGGCTTTTAATTGTAAATCTGGAAATTTTTACAAACCCATTTATTCCTTTTTACTGGTGCTGAAATGTGTCGCAAGGCAGTAAAACCCTTAAATCAAACATAAACATTTGAGTGTATTCCGTTTCTCTGGATGGTACTGGTTAGGCGAATCTCAAAACTAAGCACATTAATAACTTTGATCTACTTCTGCTCTGTATTGGATCCAAGCCATTTTTCTTTACTTAAGTATTTCGCAACAGCTTTTAATTGTGCTGAAATGACCTTGATAGTGTCGCAAGCCCAAAAGTAGTCCATCAGAACCATTAGGTCTATAGAGCCAGATTTATCCCTGTTTCTATAGTGTGAAAACTAATAAACGTGTTACCCTTCAAATTGGGCGCTTTCTTTGCCAAATTACTGCTGGGTTGTACAAAAATAAAAGAAAGGGAGAGGGGGTGGGGTTCTTAATTTATCTAAGGATTTATCTCGGGTCCTTCTTTGATTGTGAAATGGGGGTGCTCTACCTAACTGAGTTAAACGGGACTCTTGCCATGAGTCGCTTAAACACCATTTATACGCTTTATGTCGAACACACTGACTGAGCATTGTGAGTAAAAGATGCTTTTCCAAGCGCTCCCCTCGACTGAGTCTCCATAGTAGAAACTTGACCCTTATTAAAGACGGGTCGTTAATTCTGTTTTTTTTAAAGGTATTAATATTCTTGTTATAGAATCTTCATTGGATATGAAATATTTCGCCATGTGTTAAAAACCGCTTATGTATTCTCAATCCTGCATGGAGAGTAATATAAATAAATGTAGTAATCAAAATAATAATATGTAATTAACACGTAATAATATCATAGAAGTGAGATGAAAACGGGGGGGGAGGGGGGGGGGGGGGGGGGGGGGGGGGGGGGGGGGGGGGGTTACCTTAGCAGCTAGTACCACTTTCCCACAAGCTAGGAGGCTTTTTTACAAAAAAGAAAAATACCATTTTACATCCGTCACCATATTGTAGGCCTGATTATAGTAGTCAGTCCCCTGGAAACCCTGAAAAAAAAAATTGTGGAACTGGTGGGTAATTATTAGTCACACTTAGTTAACACAGTGAATTAAATTTGCTGTGAAATGTGGAGTACCTCATCTGAAAGGTTATTAGAATTATTCAGGAGACACAATTCCATAAAAAAAATCTCAAACATAGCCGTGGGGATAAAAATTATTTTGATTGGGGATTGGTGTAAAAATATGAATACAAATTAGTCATTCAATGGAGCCGAAGTTTAACCTGGTTTGAAAAGCGCGAAACGGACCATAGTAATTGCTACCCTTTAGATAGGACTCTAGTCTATGTCAAAGTACTTTCCGCTAGATCTAACAACTCAGCTACCCAATCACTGCTGGATTGACAAGGGGAGTGGGATTAGAAAAAAAAAATTCACTCGGGATCAAGTCAGTCCCTTGGAATGGGGTGGGGCTTTTAAAACAGTCTTATGTGCATGATGTTTTGTTACTGTATTAATCAGTTGATTTGGACGCGGGACCACATTGATTTCATAGTCATTGCCTGCCCTGGTGTTTTTAATTTAAATTATTATTTATAATCTTTTGTGAATTCGGAGGAATTCATCACCTTAAAGGCAAAATAGTTGAATTTGAATGTAACCACAAAGACTCATTGATCCACTACTTTAGACTGACTTAACTTAGACTAAACTTACTAAGACTAAGACTAAGATGATCACGACTCGTGAAGCAGGTCATATCATATTAATATTCCCGTGTCAGGTTCGACATATCTGTCTTCTGTGATTTTTTGAGAATAAATCTTACAATTAGCCGTGAATGGTGTAAACATAGTATAGGTATAGCATAGGGAAACGATTAAATAATACAGACTTACCGTGAAATGTGTAGACCGTGTAGACAGAAACTTGTGGTCGTTGACGAGGTAGTTCGCTAATCAAACAACGATGAGACTGGCTGTAGTTCCTAAGATTATGGCACCAGTCGTGTTCACAAATGGCATAGGGGTCTACATCATTAACGGGAATTTAAAAAAAAAAATATTTATGTCTAGAACCAGAAAAATATGGAAGATTATCGACAGAAACTAATATTTTACTATTCTACTCCATTGTCTTCCATTGCTTTCCCGCCAGCG
>NW_027626562.1:0-5953 GCF_034508935.2 Berghia stephanieae
ATTTTTTATGTATGTAGTATGTAAGTAAATGTCGTCTTAGTATGCAGCAATTTATGTATGTAGTATGTATGTTGTTTATGTTTTGTTGTATGGGATGTTTTTGATGTATGATGTATGTATGCATGTATTTTTGTATTTGATGATGTGGGTGTGTATGATGTTGTTTGTATGTATTTTGTTGAAGAATGTATGTTGATGTATGTATGTATTAGTTGTAGTTATGTATAATGTATTAAGTATTATGTTGTATGTATTTATTGTTGTAAAGTTGTATGTAATGTAAGTATGATGTTGTATGTATGTATGTATTATGTATGTAAAGGGTTGTGTTGTATTTTGTGTGTGTATTTTGTATGTATGTTTGTATGTATGTATGTATGTATGTATGTTGTATGTATTATGATGATTAGTATGTATGTTGTATGTTGGTTTGTGTGTGGTATGTATGTTGTATTTTGTATGTATGTATGTATGTATGTATGAGTTTATGAGTTGTATGTATGTTGTATGTAGTTATGAATGTAGTATGTTTTAGTATTATGTATATATGTATGTTGTATGTATGTATTATTTTTATGTTTGTTTGTGTGTATTATTTTTGGGGTGTTATGTATGTTTTAGTATGTATGTTGATGTATGTTTATGTATGTATGTTAGTATGTATTTTGTATGTTTATGTTGTTGTAAATTTTGTATGTATGTGTTCTGTGTGTGTGTGTGGTGGTGTTGGTATGTAGTTGTATGTTTATGATGTTTAGTATGTGGTGTGTGGGTGGTGTGGTGTGTGGTGTGTGTGTTGTGTGTGTGTGTGTGTGTGTGTTGGTTTTTGTTGTGTGGTGTGTGTGTGTTGTGTGTGTGTGTGTTGGGGTGTTTGTGTGTGTTTGTGTTGGGGTTTTGGGGGTGTGTGTGTGTGGGGTGTTGGTGTGTGGTGTGTGGTTGTGTGTGGTGTTGTGTTTTTTGTATGTTGTATTGTGTATGTATTAGGGATGTATGATGTATTTTTGGTATTTGATTATGGATGTATGTATTTTGTATGTATGTATGTTTGTATTTTATGTAGTAGGGATGTATTATGTATGTATTAGTATGTAAGTTGTAGTTGTATTAGTATTATGTATGTATGTTTGTAGTTTTTGATGTATGTATGTATGTTGTATGTATGTTGATGTAGTATGTAGTATTTATTATGTATGTATGTATGTAAGTTTAATTTTATGTATGTATGTATGTTGTATATGTATGATGTATGTATTATGTATGTAGTATGTTTATGGGTTTATGTAGTATGTATGATGTATGTATGATGTATGTTTTGTATGTAAATTTTGTTGTAGTGTATGAAATTTTATGTTGTATGTATTATGTATTATTTGTATGTATTATGATGTATTAGAAATGTTGTATGTTGTATGTAGTTGTATGTATGTAGTAGTAAGTAGTATGGTGGGGGTGGGTGGATGGATGGATGGATGGGAAAGTATTACGTCATTTCTTTTGAACATGTGAAAACAATGTGCAAGCGGTATGTTCTGAGGGCTGTGTCTGTAAGTAAACGGGCATGTTATCCCATAAACCCAAATGATCTTTTGTTACCTCACAAAATTTGCCTTCAATTTCAAAAAAGATTATTATTATTATTATTATTATATTTTATTATTATTATTATTATTTTTATTATTAATTATTATTATTTTTATTATTTTATTATTTTATTATCATTTTATTATACAATTCAAACCGCTACATGCGGCTAGTGGTCTTTTGATAGCCATCCTTTTGGATCGGAAGGGGCTTTGCGAGTAGGCCGCGCATATTTTATTCTTTGGAAAAAGGGTCTTTTAAATTCATTCTCCACCGACTCGGTGTAAAATAGAACTGGCCGTTAAAATTTTGTTTGTCTGTAGGGAAGAAAAATGAATATCGCCAAACAGGGCCCTTATTCACGCTTTATTTGTTTCGCGTTGCTGTTGGTAGGGACTCTTTGTAAGAGAATGAGCACGTTTAGGGAAAAGCGTAATTTAAAACTCAAGTTTGTATTTTTACTGTCATCCGATCCACGAGAATGAAACCGTTTGAGGGATGGTCACATTGGTTCATACGGCCTAATAACGATAAATAATTTAAACTAAGTTTCAAATTTTTTTGAAATGGACAGATAAAATAGACGTTTCGGGTTACCCCTTTATACAAAACCTCCACACTGTCCGTGTATGCTCAATAATGTGGATTTCTTTTATTAAATTTTAATTATTTTTTATCCCAGAGCTTCAAGCGAAAACTTTTTTATGAAATAAATTTTAATCCCCACAATGTGATCGGGGAGGGTATTTTTGTTTTATGTTATCCCTACCCTTGATTTTACTTTAAATTTTGATGTTTTATGATTTACCCACCCTTTTATTGTTTTCTTTATTTGATGTTTATGATTATCCCCTACCTTGTTTGTTTCTTTATTTACTGTTTTTTGTTTTCCCCCCTGTAAAGTTACTTTTATTTAGATGTTTATATTCCTTACCCTGTATTGTTCTTTATTTTCATTTTTTTGATTATCCCCAAACCCTTTTTACTGTTCTTTTATTTTGTTGTTTTATGACCCTTTACCCCGTGTTTGCTTGTATTTTTTTGTTTTTTGATATTTTACCCTTGTATGTTCTTGTTATTTTTGTTTTTTACTTTTTACCCTTGCATGTTGCTTGTATTTTGTTTTTTAGACCATTTACCCTTGTATTGTTTCTTGTTTTTTGTTTTTTAAGACTAATTTTTTCCCTTGCTTTTTTGCTTTTTTTTGTTGTTTAGACCTTCCACCATTTATTGTTGCTTGTATATTGTTGTTTTTATGACAATTCTTCCTTGTATTTTGCTTGGTATTTTTTGTTTATGATATTCTTACCCTTGATGTTCTTTTATTTTTTTGTTTTTATGAATTCTTCCCCCTTTTACTGTTGCTTGTGTTTTCGTCCAATTCCCTCCTTGGCCCGCGATCGCCCTTTCCCCCCCCCCGGGGTAATTTCCGGATCGCGCATCGATGCTCGCCTGAGTGAATCTCCAAATCTTTGGCGCCCACTCCCCTACATCGGGCCCCCCTGGCCCTTCGGCCACACGATACAAGCGGGACTTTTTCCCAAGGACTATGCTTAAGCTTTTGGGGGCGTTTCTCGGTCTACGGAGCATAAAAAAAAACAAAAATCAGTCCTGGTTTTTATACCCTTTATCACTAAATCCGTACACTTGGAAAAAACATGTATTTTAAAAAATTTTGGGTTTTAAAAAATTGTCCTTCCAAAACATTATTAAAAAATTTTGGCTAGAAAATTGTCCTTCAAAAAACATTATTAAAATAATTTGGGTAAAAAGCTGTCCTTTTAAAAAAAATGTATTAAAATAATTTTTGGGTGGAAAACTGTCCTTCCCAAAAAACATGTATTTTAAAATAATTTTGGGGCTGGAAAAAGCGGGGCCTTTTCAAAAACATTAAATTAAAATAAAATTTGGCTGGAAAAGTTTTCCTTCAAAAAAAATGATTAAAATAATTTTGGGGTGGAAAGTGTCCTTCAAAAAAAATTATTAAAAAAATTTGGCCCGGAAAAGCTGTCCTTCCAAAAAAACATTATTAAAAATTTTAATTTGCTGAAAAGGTCTTTAAAAAAACATTTTTTTAAAATAATTTGGGGGAAAAGTTGTCTTTAAAAACATTATTTAAATAAATTTGGGGAGAAAAGTTTGGGCCTCAAAAAACCTGTTTAAAAAAAATTGGGCTAGAAAAGGCCCTTAAAAATTCCTCAATGTAAATTATCTTCTAAAAAACGCCAAAATTGGAAATTTAAAGAGGACTTACAAAAGTCCCCGGTTTGAGAGGTTGGGGGTTTTTTTTCAAGAAAAAAACTTTAAAAATTTAATGGTACCCCATCCACTTTTCCCTTTCGCCCTTTGTCTTCCAACCGGTTTCGTTGATAAAAAACAGTCCCAACACCAAGTAAGGCCTTTTAAATTTTGGGGGTTTTTAAATCAATTTTAAATTTTCCTCAAGAAATCAATTAATTAACCAATGAATCAATCAATAAATAAATTACGCAAAAGTCATAAATAAATAATCAATCAATCAATCTCTTTAACCCCAATCAATAAAAAATCAATTAAAAAATCATTCAACAAAAATCAATCACACAATCAGAAATTACTTAACAGCCAAATCAATCGAAAATCAAAAAATCATCAATTATTTAATCAATAATCAACATTTAAAAAAAAAAACAATTAAACAATCAATTAAAAATCAATCGCTTAATCAAATTAATCATCAAAAATAATCAATAAATCAATCAATCAATCAATTACAAATAAATCATAAAATATTAAATAAATCAATTATTTTAATCAAAAAACAATAAATCAATCAACCAATCAATAATCAATTATTTAATAAATAAATCAATCAATCAATATCAATTACTTAATAAATTAAATCAAAAAATTAAAAAAAAAAATTAAAAAATAAATTTAATAAATCAATTGCTTAACAATCAATCTTTAAATCAATAAATCATTAAATTTAATTAATCGATCAATAAAATCCACAATAAACAATAACGAATCGTAAATTAATAAAACCACCTTAACCAATTAATGAAATGAATAATCAAACAATACAAAAATCAAACATAATCAATCCTCAATCAATTAATAATTAAAAACCAACAATTAATCAATTACCAATCAATCAATCGACCCATCAATCAATCAAAAAACCAATAAAAGAAGCAAACAAACCTTTTTTAGCCCTTCCCCTGAGCGTGTCATGAGGACATTCCCGGATGCAGGAGGACGGTTTATCTTTGCCAGTTTCTCAAGGAGGCAACGGTTCTCGGGGAGGTTTCTCTCTTTCAGTGGGGATAGCAAAGTATAGAGGGGGACCCCGTGCTCTATCAAAGTGAGTCATCGGACAACGGGGCGGCGATAAAGCTTGATTAGTGTGGGGGGGACTGGGGGTTCCTATCGTTTGGGTCAGCTTCATGGTTGTTTTTTGTTGTTGTGTTTTGTTGTTGTTGGGGGTGGTGGGGTGGTGGTTTTAGATGGCTTTGGTTGGGTTTCATTGAAAGAAAAAAGTAAAAAAGAAAAATACCTGCCTTTCCCTCTCTCTCTCTCTCCCCCTTCTCTCTCTATCTCTCTCTCTCTTCTCTCTCTCTCTCTCTCTCCCTTCTCTCTCTCTCTTCTCACCCCCCCCCCCCCTCCCTTTTACCTCCTCTATCTTTTTTCTTTTCTCTCTCTCCTCTCTCTCTCTTCCCCCTTTTCTTTTTCCCCTCCCTCTTTCTTTTTCCGAAAGCCTGTCGTGGAAATTCCCTTCCTCTGGAGGAATTCCATATGCAGGGGCAACTTTAATAAAGATTAGTATTTTTTTTTTTTGTTCACCTGCCTTTTTTTTTTTTTATACGGCAAAGAACCAAATGGCTGCTATCAAGCCCTTAAATCGATCATTTTTATTGAACCAAAATGGCGTATCAAAGCCCTTAATCGACCATTTTCATTGAACCAAAATGGCCCTATCAAACGTTAAATCGACGGTTTTATTTTTTTCCAGTAGAGCGAAATTTCCGGCCACTTGATTGTACCGACGTCGCAGGTGTTTCCCAAACCCCAAAAAACAACGATATTAAATTTTAGCGCAAAAAATCGTTAATATTCAAAGGGTCTACCCTAAACTGCAAGAAAAACAAAATGAATTAACAGTTTCAACAACAACATAAAAAAATAACAAAAAATTTAAAAAATTCCGTGATGAAGCTGTTATATTTTAAAATTTATGAATTTCTTTTACAAACACAGTTTTAAACTGGTTTTATCACTTTAATTCACTCAATCCTAGAGATTTTTTCTATTTTTCAAAATTGGAAAAAAAAGTTAAAATTTGCATGTACATAAAGTTTTTTTTCAAATACCACCCCTTTTTTCTTTTTAG
>NW_027626563.1:0-5952 GCF_034508935.2 Berghia stephanieae
TTGTGAAAAACGGACCCAAGATCAAACTTCAATTTAGTTATTTTAAAAAGTCCCAAAAAGTTTCACCAAGAACAAGCAAAAACCCTTGTGAGGTAATACAAAATTAGAACAACAAACTAACTCACACAAAAGAGAGTTTATTTACAAAAAAAAAAACCATAAATTTCCCAAAACCCCGACTAAACATTTAATTCTTCCCCCCCCCCAATGAATTGGCCGGGCCAGAAAAGTCAACCAAGAAAAGACGAAAGCATTCTGATTAGCAATAAAGACCCCACCGGGAAGATGAGGGGAAAGGGGCTTGCACAGAGGGGGTACTGATATAATAAATGACGTATGATGGGTTTGGGGAGTGGTGTTCGAGAAATTGAAAGTTCTTTTGTAGGGGGGAGGTCATGATGTCAAATGGTTCAGGAGTGAAATGACGGGTCACAAAAAATGGGGGAAATTTTTTTCAGCGAATTTTTCAAACCCATCTAGCACGTAACGAAAATTTGAATTCATTAAAATATTCTGAGATTGCAATCCAAAATCTCTCGCAAAATTTTGTCACCTTTTGGAGAATTTCAAAATTTTAAATGTAATTTACAACATATTGTACTTGATTTAAAAAAAAGGTAGCGGTGGGATATGATGCAGGGTGGTTGTAGGGGGTCTGATAAGGAGAGATATGGGGGGTTGTAGTTTAGGGGGTTTGGGGAATGATCGTGTGGTGGGGTTTGTAAAAAGGTGGAAGGTTAGTGGGGGTATATTATTGTGATATTTGGGTTTTGGGGGGGCGAAGGATGTAGTTGTATGGGTAATGGGAAATGATATTGGGGTGGTGTTGTTGTATAGTGGTTTTTTAGTTTGTTTGTTTTTTGCTTTGGGGTCTTTTCCAACACAATTGAGGTTTATAAGACCGCTGAAACAAAAAAACAAGCAATCTAACAAAAAAAATACAAAAATTAAATCAAATCAAACCTAAAGATATAAAGCTAAATTTTAAAAAAACCAAGAGAAACAGGCAGAAGTTTTTCAGAAAAAAAAAATCCCCTGTCAAAAATCAATACAAACCAAAGAAGAGGGTAGGGTATAAAGAAAAAAAACGACATACTATCGGGCGTACACCCATGCAACATCATGGTATATATTTAAGGGTGATGCTCCCCCCCCAAAACCACCCCCGTAGTGGTTTAGGGTCATGATGAAATGAAATTTTGTAAAAAAAGGACAAAACCTCTCGGCCCGTCTGCAAGCCCAAAAAAAAATGCAAAAAAAAACACGCATTCTTTTTTTTACTTTAAAATTACTAATATTTACTAAATTCTAAAACACGTCATTCTGTCACAGGTATTACTGACTTTTTTTTAATTAAATTTTTAAAATTGTCCCTTTCCAATTAAAAATTTGAGCTCTATAATGCTTCCCCTATATCAAGAGTTTAAAATAAATTTTTGGGCCCAAAAAAGGAGGATTTTTTTTATACTACAAACAGGGCTTGTGTGGGGAAAATTTTACTAAAAACCCCTTGGGGGTTATGCAGTTTAAGTAAGAATTTTTAAAAATCAATTGCAAAACATTTTCCCCTAAAATTTGAGCGAATCTAAACCCAAGCCTTTAAAAAAATTATTATTTAAATCGACCGGCCAAACTTACTGTTTTTTTTCCCCTCTTTTTACAAATGAAAATCTATAAACAAAATAATGGGGAAAGTTAAAAGGGTAAGCTGGGGGAAATAAAATAGGGAAAAAGAAAGAAAGAAAAAGAGGAGGGGAAGATGGGTTAGATAGATAGATAGTAGATAGATGAAATAGATAGGATAGATAAAAAGTTTAGAAAAGATGGGATAGACAAAGAGAGAGAGGGGAGAGGAGAGAGGAGAACCACTCTGATTTTTTTTTTAATTTGGAAAATTAGAGTAAGTTATAAGGGAATTAAATTTAAAAATTTCAGAAAAAACAAACAAAAAAAAACAAAAAAAAAAAAAAGGATTACAAAGCTAAATGGACAAAAATATTGCACCCATTTGCTCCTTTCCCCTTTCCCCTTTTGATCATCTTTTCATCCAAGGCCTTTAAGGGTTTTTTTTTTTTTTTTTTTTTTTAAAGTAGAACTGGGAAATAGCGAGTTCGCCCGGGTCCACTCCTGATTACTCGCTTTTTCCGGTTCTCGCTTTTCCCATTTTGCCAGGAAAGGGAAAAAATTTTTGGGGGGGTTTTTCCCCCTCAGTTGAAATTTTCGGGTAAAAGCCGGCCGCCCCAAATTTCAATTTTTCTTCAAAAGAAGTGGCAAAAAGTTTGGGGTTTTTTGTTGTTTTTTGTTTTTTTTTTTAAAGTAAAATCATGACTAAAAAAAAAAACAAGAACAAGAAGTGTGGTGTTTTGCTTTGTGGGGCGCGAGTGTTTTTATGCACTCGGCATGTTTGTTGAGGTAAGCAAGCGCATCACTCAATCCTGCCCATTGAAATGGGGGTTTCCCACTCCCCTCCTCGCTGTTTCGTGTGGGTCTTAACGATGCTACTCGCTGACCGATGCTGCGAAGTGAGGCATTTTTGGAAAAAGGTGCTTCCCCGAGCTTTCGCGGTGGCCCCACATTAGGGAAAAATTTGGCCCCCCCACCCCCAATACACCCACACCCCACAAAAAACCCCAAACCCCCACCCAAATTTGTTTCCCCCTATTATGTATTTCACAACTAGGTACTAGGTAATATTACCCGTAACGAAAATAAAAAAACAAAGGGGGGTGGGGCTAAAAATTTTTAAAAATTCCCTTTTGTTTTTTTTCCCTTTTACTTCTTTCCCAAAGCCCTGGGCTGGGGGGGAAATGCTCTTTTTTTTCCCGGTTGCCCCTTTTTTCATCCCCCCGTACTTTTTTATGCAAAATTTTAAATTGACTCAAAAAGGGGAAAAAAACGGGGATTTAGATTTTACTCCCCTATTTCCCAGTTCCCCTTTTTCCAAGTACGTTACTTTCATGTTCTACGTACCAAATATTCACATTTTTGGGAAAAAGTGTTCAAAGGGGATGGGAATGTCATCAAAAATCATGCACTGAGCAGAGGTTTCCAAAAAAGACAAAAGACTATTGGGGGATTTTTTTAGCTAAATTAACCCCCTTTTGCCGAAAATGTTTTTTACACGGAAAAACAGTTTTTAAAAAATTTAGAAAAATCCAAAAATCGCGGAATTCCCCCGGGAAAATTATCATCCCCTGAGGGGATGTTTGGGGTAGGGTTTATAGTGTGGGTTTTAGCCCGTAGTGGTGGGGATTGGGCGGGATGATAGTGGGGGTAGTTTTTTTGTGGTTTGGGGGTGGTGGGGGGATGATGATGGGGGTTTGGTTTTTTGTATTAAAGGTGAAGGTAGGAATGAGGGTGTTTGGTTTGTAGTTGTAGTGTGAGGTTATGGTGAAAGAGATGATGATGTGGGGGTGGTTGTAGTAAATAATGGTGGGTAGGGTTTTTGATGTAGTGGGTTTGGTGAGTCTTTTTTTTAAAAAGGGGGAATTTTTGTTGGGGATGGGCGGGGATAAAACACCGTTTAGGCCCGGAAAAACCGCCTTTAGGGGGAAAGGGTTTTCAGGCCCCGATAAACCTTTTACTTTTCTCCCTTCACGAGGGGCAAAGGGGGAATTTTCCCGGAAAAAAGTGAGGATGGATAAAGGGAAAAAGAAAAAAAAAATTAAAAATACAAAATTGTAGGGAATAATTCAATTTTAGACCTGCCAGCTAACAAAAAAAAAAAGCATTTTATTTTTTATTGACAATTTAAAAACAAAAACTGCATAAAACCCATAAGCCCGGTTGTTTTTTGTCACTCTAAAAATACTTGAATGAACTAAAAAGCAACAGGGGGCTCATCAAATTCAAAGGGTTTAATGAATGACTGCAGAATTCCCAAAAAAAAGGCCCCCTTTATTGTCTTGTAACCCTTTTTCAAAAGGCATCCAAAACGCAAATAAGTGGTCCCATTTATTTTTAGTCCCCCAGAAATCCGCATTTTAACTGCATCGGTTTCCATTGTCAAATTCAAAAATTTTAAAATTTTAAAGTCTATGGGCAACCATCCAAAACTTAAAATTTCCTTTAAATCTGGAAAAAAAAAAAAAAAACAAAAAAAAAAAAAAAAAAAAAAAACCTCAAAAAAAAAAAACCCCCCACCAAAAATCGTTAATTGTCTTACGGGACTTAATAGCGCTTCAACCAAAAAAAAAGGATTTGAAGGTGACTGATTCAAAATGGGGGAACAGTAGTTTCACGAGCCCTAAAAGAGTCCCAATTTTTGACATTCCCCCTCAAAGTCTCCCCAACAAAAAGCAAAGGACCTGCAAAAAACATTTACAAATGCAAAAATTCAAAACTTAACAAAAATTTACATAACAGAAGGATGTTTTTACAGTATAAAAAATCATCGCAGAAGAAAGGTACGTTTTTGACTGTTGCCCCCCAATAAAACCCCGAAAGGGACCAGGAAAAAAAGAGCAATCAAATTTTCCATACAAAGACGGGGAAGACAAAAGGAAAGGGGGAAAAAAAAATAAAAAAGGGAAAAAAATGTGAACCTCTCCCAGAACCCTTCCAAAATTTTTTTTTTTTTTTAAAAAAAATTACAAAAACGGAAAAAGCAATTTTGTCACAAGTGGGCACATCTCTCCTCCATGCGCCACCTTGAATTATCGTAAAAAATTATTGGGAAAAAGGCTGTTGTCCCTTAAAACATTTGGTCGGGTGTCAATATGTTTTTTCCAAAAAAAACTATTACTATAATTACACTCAAAAAAATGGAGGGGGGGGGACAATTAAAGTACAAAATAAAAAGAAAACAAAAAAGAAAAAATATTACATATTTATTTTAAAAAAATTGATCAATTCGACTAAAAAAGAATTTCGATTAATTGCTGTCAAGTGAAAAAATTTTGGGCAGCAAAAAAAACTAAAAGGGAAAAATGTCGAGGGAAAATAATAAAAAATGAAGAGTTTCAAATTTTATCCAATGGGTGTTTTCATGGTGGGGGGATTCCCCCTTAAACCCTCAGAACCAGTTTAATTAGAGCCCTGCATGTAAAAAAAACTTTTTATTCAAAATAATAAAATTAAACCACAACAAGTATAAAAAAATTTTTAATACGTTGCACTTGCATAACCAAATTTTGTGAGGATTTCAACAGAGTTTATAGAGCAATTGAAAATAAACTTAAAAGAATTCAAAAAAAAAAATAACCCACGCAATAAATTACAATGAAAAATCAATCTTTCACTTTTTAAAACGTTTTGGTTAGTTGAACTTTTGTTTTTGTGCTTACATCGTGCGCCCGCCCTGAAAAAACTGTAAATGGCCAGAAAAAGGCCCACATTTCCCTCTTCCTCTGGATTTTTAAAATTCAGAATTAGTTTGATTTCTTTTTAAAATTGTCTTGCAATCAAAGATAGAAAAACTGATGGAGAAATTACTTTCCGGTTATTTTGAAAAATTATAAAAACCCTTTTGATTAAATTTTCATTTTTTTTTTTAAATATGTAAAAGTTAAAATACCCCTCCTCCCCCCCAAAAACAACCTCCCACCCCCCCTCTGGGTTGGGCGAACTCCCTAGCTTGAGGGCAAAGTTTTTTTTTTCCCTCTTGCATTCATAACCAAAAGTCATAAATTAGGGGCCAAATTTCCCCGGGGGGTTTTGATGGAAGCTGAAAAACAGGAATAATTAAAAATCATAACATAAACACCCAAATATTAAGTTAAAAATTGCAATATTTTTTCTCCAACTGAGACAAAGGGGTTACTTCAGTATTGAAGAATAAGAAAGTAAGGGCGAGAGTTTTCTCGAAAACTTAAATTTTTTACGTGGGACTCAAATCGGGAAATTGGGCAAAAGCTGGGAAAGGCACAAAAGGAAAGCCAAAGGCATTTTTTTTTAATTTTTAAAATCAATAAAAAATTTAAAATTTTGTGCTTCTAATATTAGGCAAACAAA
>NW_027626564.1:0-5955 GCF_034508935.2 Berghia stephanieae
CACACAGACACACAACACACACACACACACACACACACACAAAACACCAATCCATTGTAAAATCCATTGTAACATATCGAGAAATTAAAAATTAATAAAGTTCTCTTTATTCATCCTTAAGCAGAAATTTGTCTTAGGGTCTATTCCAAGGGAAGACTGGAATCACCCGAATGTCAGCCGCAGCACAGCGCACAGATTGAACTACGGAGAGGTGGCTTGCTGAAGGCCACATAACGCGGTGGATATTGGAACCATGTATCGGGTACGAAGCAAAGACCATACCCCTGAGGCACATTGCCCCTTACCCTCTCCCCCTCCTCTCCATTAAATACAATGGCAATGTACGGTTCTCTCGAACTACGGTTTTCTCGTTTCTCGAATGCTTTTGCTTGCCCCGATTGACTCAAGGTAACCGTGCTGGAGTGTTTATATATATATATATTGATATTATATATATATATATATATATATAATCATATCACACGCCCTTGCTCTTTCTCGGCTCTCTACTCCCCCCTTCACCCCCCCCCCCCCCCCAAAAAAAAAAAAAAAACAAAAAAAACAAAAAAAAAAAAAACAACGAAAAACAAAACAAACAGACAAACAAAAGATCAAAAAACAAAAACAAAACTTTTAACTACGACGACGACGAAGACGACGACGAGAGACGGACGATGATGATAATGATGATGATTGATGATGATGATGATGATGGATTAGATTGATGATGATGATGATGATGATGATGATGATGATGCCGCCGATGCTGTGATGCTGATGATGATGGTTATGATTGATGATGATGATGATGATAATGATGATGATGATTGTGATGTATGATGATGTGATGATGATTATGATATAATGATTATTATCATTATTATATTATTATTATTATTATTATTATTATTATTATTATTATTATTATTATTATTATGATGATGATGATGATGATGATGATGATGATGATGATGATGATGATGATGATGACTGGGTTATTGTTAGAAAAAAAAAGAGTTGTTTTAATTGGAAAACTGAAAAGTGTTCATGAGACTGTGTGTTTAATCAATATGAGTCCTGCGTTTTGATTACTTCACAACCAGTCATAGTGTTAGTAGATTAAGGGGTTATCACATCTCACACGTAGCTTTTTAAACAATGTGTCATATATAGAAATAATTTCTCCGTGTTAATTACCGTACCTTAAAGCCATATCCACATTGTCATACAATTACCGTTAGCATTTGGTTCAGTTAGTTGATCACCCCTTTGGATGAGTAAAATTATCCGATTTTAGTTTGTAGTATACAGTTAAGTCACCCCTGTAAATAAATTGCAACGCTATTTTATGTCCTCGTCGCAAAACATACACATGATATTACTACTCTGATCATGTAACATTTACGTCATATGAACAACTTAATCGGTTTTCAACTTGCTCTGTCGTGTCTGTACTTTTTGATGTCATTTTTTTTGTGACCTCGAAATCATTGATCACGCCAGCACGAAGGTATTGAAGATCGTTATTGTGGTCAATAACCATTTTGTCTCTGCACTTTCCGTATTTCTAACATAATATAAATGACACCGCTTCAGCCTGATAATGTAACCGCGTCTTTAGAGAATTAAGGCCATCTGTATCCACCGCTCCATGAGTTGTTTACATTTTCATAAAAACAAATCACAACTACACACCTGACTCCCCGCGAAATGTTTTATTCAGTTTACAGCGATTCTCGGCTTGGTGAAGTTGGGAACCCGTAATCTCATTTTCTTACTAACTTATAGGCCTATATTTTGTATTTTTACTAATCAACACCCCTTTTTGACGGTACCGTCGAGTTTTTATATGTATTGTATTATAATTATTTGTATATGTATTATTCCCATGACTAATCACCAGTTTCTAGATCATTTCAGATTTCACAGAAGTTGGAAGACGACAGAGGACAGGACCGGATTCATTTTGTAAGATTTCATCTAGAATGGTAAGTTTTCAGGGGTTTTTTCAGTTTCTTTCGTCATTTTCTTGGACTCCAACATTATCCCACCACCAGTGTCTAATCACTATTAATTGTTTGAGTTTCAGATGGACCATCCAGGAAGACAACGAAATTTCAAGGGAGTCGACATCCTCTCCAGGTAAGAAATTTAATCTTTTTATCGTGATTAAAAAAAATAATCATGTTTGAATTTTACAAACTGAAATAGTAGATACCGATATGCCACCTTAGATTGCCTTCAGCATTAATCAACATAAGGTATTTATGAAAGTGAACAGATTCAGGGACTTTAACTGTTGAGGTAAAAAAAAAAAAAACAAAAACAGTTATTGCTAATCATATTAGGTGGTGAGACTGCATTTCTTTCAAAACATAATTTCTTCGATCTCTATTTGTATACAAATTCAAAATATTAACAAGAATTACGTTTTTCAAAAATTCACTACAGGACGGTATCAAGAGACTGGATTGGATCGTGTATTCTTCAAAGGATTGGATTCGTAACGGAGACTTCATCACGAGGTAAGAATTATATTTCTCTTCTCTCTCTCTCTCTCTCTCTCTCTCTCTCTCTCTCTCTCTCTCTCTCTCTCTCTCTCTCTCTCTCTCTCTCTCTCTCTCTCTCTCTCTCTCCTCTTCTCTCTTCTCTCCTCTCTCTCTTCTCTCTCTCTTCTCTCTCTCTTCCTCTCTCTCCCCTCTCTCTCTCTCTCTCTTTCTTTCTTTCTTTCTCTTGGCTCAGTTCACCGGGGAAAAAAGAGTTGTAGGGTAAGGACATGATATTTTGATAATTATTATTGCTTAACAATTAATTTGACAATGAATGGATAAATGATAAAGATTTATAGTACGAGTACGACGACATTTAACAGCTGTAGACTGTAAACTAGTGCTGAACAAAAATTAGATGATGAAAGAACCCACAAGGCACCAAGTGATCAAAGATATGGAATTACTCGAAACTTATGGCACATATCAATCTAATATTATAATTTACTGGCTGATGATCATATAGTAACTTTGTCTATAATATTTTTGAGGACTTTACTTTTAATATATAGTAATATTATTCGTTTGCGTTGTGTTGTAGATGTCAAATGGCTGCCTCTATTCTCATCCCCCCCCGGCCGATTGGATTACCGAAAAAAACGTCGGCTTTTTGCGATTTGGATTTGATTGATTTTTTTTTTAATTGTGCAACTTGTGACAAGAAATTAACAAATTACTGCATTACAACCTTTGTATTAAACATACAACAATTGTGGACTACTATATGAAGACTAGCATCCTAGACTAGGGGGATGAGAATAGTCACTTCGATGTCAAATACAGTCGAGATACCTAGATAGAATTTTGTCTAATTGGCTAATTTCTTACACTACAGATACTAGACGTCTACGCTTAGAGTTAAAGGTTTATTCGTTGTAGTAAATTCATTCCGAATCCAAATCAAATAACATGGATGGATTTCAATTTCAAGGTCCAAAATATCGAACCAAATTGGTCACCCCAAATTATCTATCTGTACACGCCCATACACAATTCCATTATCCATACGCTTCACAGTGTGATATAACTATAACGCTGTCACATAAAGCCTTTTCGTGTGTTTACATAGCGCTCTTTTTCACAGTGTATTGAATATTTTTTTAAAGTAAAAAAATCTTGCACTAGACTAGACATGAAAATCGACATTCATACCAATCAGAACTGAATTCATCTGAATGAGTATATTATAGTCCTCATTCATTAGACTTAGACTATTAACAGATATTATTTCGCAGTTTTTTCAAAAGTAAATTGAATTTGAAAGCATTGAATTCAATAGCTTTTAACAGCCTCATAAGCCAAATATTTTAAACTTTGTCAACTGTGTAGTGTGATATGAGTGAATATTGGAGGTCAAAATAATTAACTGAGCTATGCCCCTTTGTATTTTAAGAAGTGAGATTCTTTGCATGTGATTTTTATAATGAAGCACCTCAAAATACAAGGAAAGCTTTCTTGTGCTTATAGAAATAGTAAAATAAAATAACGGTAAGTATTCAATTGTAAGCTTCAATTTATTAGACGAAGACAGATACTGTCTAATAAATTGAAGCTTACAATTCAATACTTACCATTATTTTTTTCTTCAAGCTTCAATCAGCTCCATTTTAATTATAGAAATAGTGTATCTGCACAATATATAAAACTTTGAAAAAAATCCCAGCCGACAATTTGACTGTTTTGAGCCTTGAAGTTGGCGAAAATTTACGATTTTGTTGAGCATCACATTATGCAGACCTGCCATACATCCTGGATTTTATGGGATTATTCCGGATTTAAGCCAACATCCCAGAATCCCAGAATTGAGCTGATAATCCCGGATTGTCAATGCGATGTTTTTTTAAAAAAAAGAAAAATTGTTTAAAATTTATTAATTTATTATTAATTTATTAATTTTTTTTTGGCGAATTTTTTAATTTACGAATTCACGTGCGATTAAAGGGTATTCGATTATGGAAAGACGTTAAGGTATCGTGATCGACTTTTTACTCTTAACTGTCCTCTTTGGGTACTAACTTTCTTAAAATTTTGGATCCACTGCTCAGACTGCATCAATTCAACTTCAACTCATAGATTTATAAATAGTAAAAGATAGGTTGAGCAGCGGGGCGTAATAATAATATAACACACACTGGGGTTGCACACCATTAGCTCCAAGACCCTCACTCGCTTAGTTCAGGTGCGCTAGTTAATAAACTTCTCGTTTCAATATTCTCTCTCTCTCTCTCTCTCAGGCCTGTAAATCTTCCGTCTATTGTCGGATTTCCGACAGTACGATTTTGCTCTTAAGTGCTAATATTGAAAAAAAAAATTTTTTAAATAAAATCCGTTTCAAATGCCAACTGAAAAAACAAAAACTTTTCATTTGTCTTATCAAAGACCAAACAAAATTTGCCGTTTATCAGTTAGCTATAATATTATCATGCCACCTACACGCTCCGCTAGACATGTATGTATTCACTGCCTGGCTACTGTGCCACAGCCAGCGAGAGTGGGTCGCGAAGTTCGTGCGAGTCGTCTTCACGCACACACACCTAGTCAGTAAATAACGCACGCACAGAAGTGTGTCGAACCAGACGGAAGGTTTCTCTCTATTTTGCTACTGACACACATGCATATCTCCGTTCTTATTTCACAGTCTCTATATTTCTTTGGTTCCGCCCGGATGTGAGACGGAAAAAAAATAATGCGAAATAATAATTTTTTTTACGAAATAATATTCTTCTTCGAAAGCTCTCACACTACCGACACCACTCCTCTTCTTCTTCTTCGTCGTCTTCTTCGTCGTCGTCTTCTTCTTCTTCCTCTCTTCTTCTTCTTCTTTCTTTCTTCTCTCTTCTTCTTCTTCTTCTTCTTCTTCTCTTCTTCTCCTTCTTCTTCTCCTTCTTCTCTTTCTTCTTCTTCTCCTTCTTCTCCTTATTCTTCTTTTTTTCTTCTCCTTTTTCTTCTTCTTCTATAAGAATTAATCCAAATAAACGAAAGAATCAGCATAAACATTTAACACAAACAGGAGCGAAGATACGCAGCTTCCTGTGTTAAGCACGAGATACACATCCTTCAAAAGGGTAGGAATTGTTCTCTTCCTTTCATTTTACAACTAACTCAGACCTGGGCCCTCAAATAAATTGGGATTTTTTTGGTTACCCATAAAATAAGTACCCGTCGTTATAACATAAGTAGGGGCAAGTGATTCGTCAATTGACTGGTCCATATCTGTGTTTGTCCAATAGTTTTTGTCCTGTTGACATTTTTCCGCCGTGTTCAAAAGTGTTCCGACAATTTTTTCACCACCATTACAGGCCTGCTCTCTGTCCTCTCTCTCTCTTCTCTTCTCTCTCGGTCTCAACTTCTGTTACTCCACTCCTTCTCGTCCTCTCTCTCTCTCTCTCTCTCTCTTCTCTCTCTT